>NW_026125415.1:0-131648 GCF_943737965.1 Phodopus roborovskii
ATAGCCACACCTTTTAGGTAACATTTAATTGCCAAGAGGATGGTAGATTGAATGAATGAATGTACCACAAATTGGTTTATCCATTTACTTTTTGATGGGTATTTCCATTGTGGGGCTATTGCTAAATAAGTTGTGACCATTCATGTACAGGTTGGTGTGTGGATTTATGATTTATTTTCTTGGATAAATATCTAAAGATCCAGTGGCTCCATCATGGCTGTTTTCCCCGTGTCTGTGTCATTGCGCTGTCCATTGGCAGTAAATGAGCCTTACCCCATGTTGTGCTAACCATTGGTATGACCAATGATCTTCCCTTTGACAGCCAGTGTCTTGATCAAGGTTGCTATTGCTGTGATGAAACACCGTAGTTAAAAGAATTTGAGAGGAAAGGAGTTTATTTGGCTACACTTCCACATCAGTGTTCATCATTGAAGCCAGGAAAGGAGGCTCAAACAGGCAGGATCCTGGAAGCAGGAGGTGCTGCAGAGGACAGAGAAGAATGCTTCTTATTGGCTTGCTTTTCATGCCTTGCTCAGCCTGTTTACTTATAGAACACAGGACCAAAGCCCAGGGATGACAGTAACCACTGATGCCTTCCCCCATCAAATTACTACAAAGCTTGCATTACCAGCCCGAACTATAAGAACATTTTTCTCAATTGAGGTTCCTATCTATTAAATGATTCTAGCCGTTTTTACCTAAACTAGCCACCCAGTAAGTATATTGTATTTTCTTATTGTGAATTTATTTTCATTTTCATGACCAGTGATACTGGATACATTTTCATGGCTTACTAGCTGGCAGAAGCTTGCTTGTACGCTTGTTGGGTTTAATGTCTGTTCACATCTTTGCCAATTGCTTTCCTTTGTTGGTTTGTTTGGTTTCCTAATATTAACTTTAAGGAGTTCTTTAAATAGCCTTTTGCCAGGTATGTGATTTGCAAATATCTTCTGGTGGCAGCTTGTCTTTCATCTTCTAACAGTGGCTCTCCAAAGAGCAGGTGGTCCTAAGCTTAAGTCTAGTTTTCTCTGGAGCCTTTCAGTTTTATTCTATCAGCAAGAGTGGTTTGGTGCAGTCAGTGAAAGCTTGTGTTGGCTTAAAAGGAAGCATTAATTTAGTCTAGGAAATGCAATCAAGAGGTGTTAATGGATGCGTATATATGAAAGCTCAGCTGAGTGAGAATTGGAGGTCATCTCTTCTGCAGGCCATAATTACGAACTTAAGGCGGTACCAAAGAAATTTCAAATTAGGGTGTCATTTTCCAACAATGCGGTTGAAGTAGTGGATCTAGTCAGAGAGCATCCCTTGGCTACTAACATCACAAAGAAAGAACAGCCAGAAATGGTTTGCTCCTTTAGAAATACACCAAAACAACTTGTTAAGTAGCCTTGCCAGAGTCTGATAGAGCCCCTGGGAACTAACTGCCAATTTACAGGAATGTAGGAGGCAGAACATAGTAAATGACCTAAGGTATCCATGTAGATCTAGACAGTGGGGACACTCTGCAGAGCAAGCCAGCAATGTTCAACAGACAACAGAAAGAGGGACAGAGGGAAGGGGAGGGAAAGAAAGAGAGCAGTAGATTCAGGAGTAACAAAAGACACACCAGATAATTAGAGTATATGAATTCTGTTCCAATTATGATTTTAAAAAATGAGACAATTAAGGGTATTTATACCTTAGCTCCATGTTTTATTAAAAAATAACATTTAATACACCTGTGTGTGTGTGTGTGTGTGTGTGTGTGTGTGTGCATGTGTGTGTGTGTGCTTCATGTAATGCTCATGTGGTCAGAGGATAATGTTCAAGAGTCAGTTCTGTCTTCACTACAGGGTCAAATTCAGGTCACCAGGTTTAGTGGTAGGCATCCGTTTAGTTATCTTTTCAGCCCCTCAATGTTTTATACAGCCTGAAGGTATTTTTTTTAATGTATTGCTGGGATTCTAGTTTTACTTATAAAGAAAATGATTGTAGAGATATACAATAAAACACTGTGAACTGTATTAGAAAGTATCATGGATATAAGTCATATTAATCAGGGTGCATAAGGAGTAGAGGCTTGCATGAAACAAGATTGACCAAGGAGATATGAATGTAGATAACTAAGTGTTCAAGAACAGGATTGTGTCAGAAAGAAATCAAGAAGAAGAAGGAGGATGAAGAGGAAGAAGAAAGCTGCAAGAAGATAGCTAGAAGAAAGACATAGAAAAACCCTCCAAAGGACATACCCAATCAGAGTGACATAAAAAGACCCTTTCATTTTGTAAGATTCTGGCTTATGTTTCTTGTCACAGCACTGTCCTTTTACCTTTACTTGCTAATTTAGTGCCCAGGGCAAAAAAGAAATCATGTCCTATTTATCTTTAGTCCCTAGTATAGTTTCTAGCATCTACCTGTCTTAATGATACTTGTTGAAAGATGAATTGATGAATTAATGAATGGGGGAAATCAAACAAGCAAAAATTTCTTTGCAACAGTTTTGTTTGTTTGTTGTTGCCCATAGAGAATCTGGTGGTTTTGTTGATTGGTTTGAGACAGTCTCACAGTAGTCCTGGCTGGCCTGGAACTTGCTATGTAAACCAAACTGGCCTTGAACTTGAAGCTACACTCTTCCCTCTGCCTCTGGAGTACCCTAGCATTATGGGTGTGCACCTTCCGCCTGGCTTGAGAATCAGGTTTTTCCAGGGCAGATTGAATCTGTTTGAGTTCATACGTCAATATCTGACACATTTAAGAAGCAAAACAGAATAGAACACCTCCCAAACTAATTCTTAATGAGAGAAATTCCCATTGCTTATATTTTTTAATTGCTAAACTGACATGCAAAGTTGGCTAACTATAGGGCCTTTAAAGCAACTTAGGCATTCTTTGTGAGACTATGCTTGAAATGAGCTCTGATTGGTTACATAAGGTCTTAACATTTTTACTGGGTGCAGCAGATAGGGGTCAGATAAATGCCCTGATGGTCCTTTCCAATTGCAGTGCATTCATTTGTTTTGTGCTTTGTAGCCTGTGGCTGGTCGATGCTGCCACCTAGGACAGTATCAAAGTGGAAATATCACATAAATGCTTTGATGACTTCTGTGTTAACGTAGTAACTACCTTCAAATTAATTTTTTTTGGGTGGCTAAGTTGTCCCTGCCTCCAAAAGACAGGTGTATGGAAAATGTGGATGAATATCCTTCACTAACTCTTTGGTTTTATTAGAACCGTGGGGACTTAGAACTGAAGTGGATAAAGTCTTTACAGTTAGATATGGGAGGTACACTAAGACACTGTCTAAGCAACGCTTTTAGTTGGCTCAGTACTGATTCCAGAAATGGCCCTTACGGACACAGGCCCGACTCCATTAAAGCTCAGTGTGGTAGAACAGAGGTTTGGGGACTGCGGAGGATTCATTCCAGTCTTGCCCATTATCTTGCTCCAAGTTCAGTACCCTTTTTGTTAAGTGCCAAGAACTGAGGCTAGGGTTTCATCTATCTGCCACTGAGCTATGTCCTCAGCAGTAAGCTTAGTAAGTTAACATCTTCACTCAAGAGTGGCCTTAGGTCTCAGCTGACTCAGCTGTGTGTTCCTCTGACTGCTTCCTCAGCAGGAAAAGAGAATAATCCTTCAGAAGCATACTTTAAGGACAAAACATTGGTTATGTATGTGGCCATGTCTGACACATAGGTCTGAAGGTCCACTCACTATCTTTGCTGTAATCAATATTTTTGCATCTCAGAAGTCTGATGGTTTTAGACATTTGCTTGGCTTTGTGTCAGTATGTCCTATCTGAACGCGGAGAGGGAATTGGGCCTGCATGTGATCCCTCTGTCCTTCCATTCTGTCAAGTCTAAACTAGTCTCTGCTGTCTTTGTAGGAATCTATTTAAGCCATTTAGTAAAAAATTAAGCTATGATAATCATATAGTTCAGAAATCCATTTGACTGTACACATTGATACCTCCCTATCTTAAAGCCTAGGATATCTATGCATGTCCATGTTGCAATGTTTCTAAAGCTTTTAAAATCTACTAACAAAACAACTTTCTTAAACTTGGGAGTGAAGTGAGCAGAAAAGTTAGCTCTCACTGGGAACCTTGGAAGAGTAAGGTGTGTGTACCAGAAGCTGTTGTCCTCAGTGCAGCTTTTAAGTGTTTGCTCATGGAAGAGAGTATATACTTAAGGTATCTTTAAGCTACATAGGTCAATATGTTCCTTTCTTTCCTCTGGGAAAAATCAACTTTTGTTGGGAGTGTGGCATTTATCCTTCATCCTTGCATAAAACAGAGGTAAGCATATCTCTGTAAGTTTGAGAGCCAACCTAGTCTACACCATGAGTTCTAAAACCACAGACCTAAAAAGAAAACCTCAGCTTTCAACAGCAGCAAATCTTTGAAAGCAGGCTCATATCCTTTCTGTATGGATCTCTTCTATATCATGGCCATTGGTTTTGTTTTAGTGAAGATTGATAAATGATCTTGATTAAAGGTTTCTGTGTGTGCCTACACAAATTATATACTGTATTTTTTATGTGAATACAGCTTTTTATTTTGAGACTGTGTTGGTTTGTTTGTCACCTAGACAAAAAGAAATTCTACTGAGACATTCCTAGATCAGATTAGCCTGTGGGCATGTCTGAGGACTTTGTCTTATTTGATGGGAGGCTTAATGTGGGAGCGCTTAATGCACTATGGAAGTACTATACTTAGGTAAGGAGGTTTGGACTCTCTAGAAAAAAGCTACTGAGCACAAGCAAGGAAATAAGCCAGGAGGCCATTCCTCCATGGTGTTTGGTTCAGTTCCTGCCCAGATGTCCCTCACAATGGACTGTGGCCTGGAAGTATAAGCTGAATCAAACCCTTCCCCCCCCAAGTTACTTTTTGATCAGAATGTTTTATCACAGAAATAGAAAAGGAAACTGGAACCACGGCATCATGTAATTATGAAATGCTCTAACAATCTCTCATTTTCAGTACCGGCTTAGCTACTTCCATCAGTCCGTCAGCTTAATTGCTAAATATTCTAGCCATTGTTTTGTTAGTAGTTGACACACTTATATTTTTATAGAATGACACAATTCTGAAACTTATTCTAGAATATATATTCTAGAATCATATTCTAAAGAATGTCATTTTTTATCTTTTGCCTTGGGTTTTTTTTTTTTAAGATAATGAACTCAGAATGATAAAACACAAAATTATTGTCAGATTTTGGCATTTCTTCAACAGATTTAGTGGGGTTTTTAAGATTAAAATTAACACACATGTTACGGACCATCTTAAACTTGTAACATACACAGTCCTTGGCTTTGAGTACATTCAGTTTGTGTAGCCATCATCGCCATTCTTATCCCTAACTTCATCCTGTTAAACAAAACTCTGTATCTGTATCCATTAAGCACTAACTCTCATTCACCCTTTTTCTAAGCTCCTAGCAACCACCAGTCTTTCCACCTTGACCCTGTAACTCTTGGTGTCTTGTGTAAATGAAATACAGTATTTGTCCTTTTGTGATTGGCTTATTTCTCACAGCACAGTGTCATTAGAATCCATCTGTGTCCTAGCATGTATTGAAATCCAAATAATATTCTGGCCCCTAAAGAAAATTATCTCATGGACCAGAATCTAAAATATTAATATTGGAATATTTCAGAAAGCAAAATGAATGAAAAAGGTGGGCTGGAATTTAGATATCATTGTAGATTGACTTAGTGCTGCTTAAGCAAAGTATTGATTAGCCATACTAAAGTATCTGTTCAGTCACTGATTGATGCCTGGTTGCATCCACCTTTTAGCTATTGCTAATAGTAAACAATGCTGCCACAATTGCATGCATATTTATCAGTAATGTTGGTTTTAATAGAACTTGTAAAATACTTTTATTTTCTCTAGGTGGTTGGTTCTACTATTGCTATAGTACGTTTTTATATGGAAAAAGAACACACAGAGGTTTATATAAAAGCATTCAGAAAACATAAATTTTTCCAAACTTTTGCTTTACTTGAGGTAAGTTTTCCAATATGTTGTTAGTCTACAATGGTGTTTATTTGCAAAAATTAAGTTAGACAGTGCATATCCTAATTTGCTAATTATGTAACACCTGTGGGCTTGTTTGCTACCACTGCTGATGGTATTTAATGATCATATTATTGACTTGTGATTTCTCAATTTCCCTACAGTTGTCCACTTGTCTGATTGGTGAGTTTTTGCTTTAATTTTATACTACTGTTATAAACTGCTTTGAGGCAATCATTAACTTGATTTCTCTTCCAGGATTGTGCCCCTTCTGTGCTTGTGACAGAGTCCAAGTGAGTTCAAGAATTTTCATGGTATGGCTCTTACTCCACAGTATAAAACCCGTAAGTGATGCAAACTATGTTTTCTACCTGAGCCACAGGGGAGCTTTTAGTTCTTAGAAACCTAAACTAGTAATACTGCCATGTTTTGGGGGGCAGAATGACTGGGTAAGGGAGGTGGGCTTTAAATATCGACCTCCACTGACATAGACAGGCAGTCCTGTCACCTTTAGTTTTTAACATCTCTTCCTCTTGCATTTTGGGTTGTTAAGGTGAACACTCATTTCCATCCAACCGAAATTTTTTTCTTTTCTATGGCGTTTCTTTGTAACAGAGTCATTATTATTATTATTTTTTAATCTTTGAAGTCATCAGTGTAAATGACTCATTTGCTTCTCCTTGTTTAGCATAAGGTGTCATAGGAACAGGCAAAAGTAAATGTAGTTCCACACACCTGAACAAATGTAAAAAACCTGAATTAAAAGTTAAAAATTTTAAATCCGGGATACAGATCTCAGACAGGAAGAGGAAGTTTGAGTGAGTTGTTATCTGATTACTACAGACATTGACAATGTCTGCTTGAGAATTGTTGACAGTAGATTTTAAGTGTTTACCCAAATAAATAAGAAATATGCCAAGGTAAAGTGCAAGTTAATTAGCTTCATTTAGCCATTCTGCAATGCATATATTTCGGAACAGCTTGTTATGTCCGTAAATATGTGCAGTTTTAATTTGCCAATTAAAATAAAATTTGAAAGTTAAAGTTGAAGAACTTAGAGAAAAAAAAGGACACATTATTTATGGAGACATGACAGCAGACAGACCTAATTACTGAATCTAATTAGTGCTTTCAACCATGTAGACAAAACAAACACCATGCAAGTCTCTTGGAGGGATGTTGGGCCTTTTAAACCCATGTCAGAAACATTTCTCAGCTCAACCCCTCTGGCCTTCTTGACAGCCTCCGTGTCTCCTGTCCACTTAGAGGACAGATCTCTCCAACCCCCCTTTCCATCCCTGCAGATTCCCTTTCCTGGTCTCTTCTGTGCTTTGGGACTGACACCTAACCTCCTCTCCATTTCCTCTGAGCCTCCACTGGCCTCCTGTCTGTGTGGGGACACATCACTGACTTTGTGCCCTCTCACTACTCTGTACTTTGGCCCTCTTAACTGGGACCTTTCATTCAAGTGACATGAACCACCTGTCCCTTAACCAGGACTGTAGTACAGACAGTACTGAGTGCAGCCAGTGTTCACTAGTTGCTAACTAGTTTAAAAGCAGGACTACCACAGACAGAACAGCAGAAAGACAATTCCAGGCAGCAAATGAATATAATAATTGAGGCAGAACTACAGGGAATGTGAAGAAGGAGGGAGAAGAAAGAGCTGGTAGCCAACCCTACCTATGGGGGGATTATTAAGAGAAGTTAGAAATGGGGACTTCCTAAGGGGAAAAAACCTCTGGGTCTTTCATTCCCTTGAGGCTCTATCCCTTGTTTTACTATTTGATTTTATCCAACAATAGCTTCCCATTGGCGTTTATCAGCAACTCCCCAGTTACTTCAACATTTATTGAACATACTCTATACATTTTGAAGTACTAATTTCTGGTTTCCAGAAATGAATAAGGCAACTACAACTGTCACTATATTTGGATGTTGGGACACATTGGCCATACAGGAGGTAGTAGCTATGTAGCCCCTCTGTGCCTGACACTGTTGGGGACATGGCTGTCAGCGTGGTTCTTACTCTCCTGAAGCCTGTGATGGAGAAAGGCAAATGCTGACTTAACTGCATTTGTTGTAAGTGTTTGAAACAAGAGCACAGTGTGCATTACATTGTCTGTCTAGAATTTAGTCTCTTCTAGGAAGTGGTTGAAGCCTTCCATAGGAGACAAGGTATATATAAGCTGAGCACTAACAGATGTGTAAGAGTGAGAAAAATTTCAGTTGAGACTAATGAGCGTTAATCCAAAGAGTAGTATCAGAATGGGAAGGTAAGCTTGTGCTGAGCAGGCATGGAAGAAGTTTAGACTGAATTGCTGTGAAACTATGTTTGTCACGAACAACTTAACAGTGAAGAGATTCACTTTGGGTCAGAGGTTCCAGCACATAGTCATTGGTTTCATTGATTATGAACCACGATGACAGAGAGCATCCTGGTGGTGGGAACATGATATGGGGTCATTCAGCTCATAGTAGCCAGGAGGCAAAAAGAATAAGGGACCGGGGGTCAGGTGTCACCTTAAGAGGTCTAGCCAAAGACACCTGTGTCCTCCAGCTATGTCCCACCAGCTATGTTCCGTGGCCTCCCCAAGGAGTGTCACCACCAGGCATGTTCAACCACATGAACTCGTTGGGGACATTTAAATTGAACCCTTAACAGGAAGTTTGTAGGAACTGTGATCTTCTAGTTGCCTCCCAAAGAGAGATGAGAAAGGGGTTTGTATAGGGAAATTATAATTCTAATTAGAGGGATCAGCGTGTGTTAAACACAGAAGTTCCGAGGCACTGTCTGGATGAGTATAGCATCAGCATAGCCAGAAACTGAGAGGCTGAGAAACTGCAGAGCTCAGGTTGTAAGGATCTTTATGTAGTGTTCAGATGTCGGCATTTGCCTTTTTAACCTGTTAAGCAATGAGAGATAATGTTAAATTTCAAATTATATGGCCTATCTGATTTTATTATTATTGTTATTATATGCTTATTTATTTTATTTTTAAGAAAACTTTCATTTGAGAGGAGAATAAAGACAGGAAAAAACCACTTGGAAAATGGTTTTAATGGTCCAGCTGAGACATTATGAGGCCTGAATTGAGAGACAAAGGTGAACGACCAGATTAGAGAGTTGATATCTGTCTTAGTCACTGTTCTGTTGCTATCCAGAGACCCCATGACTAAGGCAACTCTTATAAAAGAAAGCATTTAACTTGGTTTCTAGGGTTGGGTCCATTATCATCAGGGCGGGAAGCAGCACAGACCTGGTGCAGAGAGAAAGAGAGAGATGGAGAGAGACAGAGGCAGGGCCTGGCATGGGCTTTTGAAACTCCAAAGCCCACCCCCTCCCCAATGACACACCTCTTCCAACAAGGCCACACCTACTCCAACAAGGGACGTACCTTGTACTTCTTCCCCAAACATCTCCACTAGCTGGAGTCCAAGCTTTAAATATATGAGCCTATGGGGGCCATTCTTGTTCAAACCACCATAGTATTACAGTAGAGGTTGTAGAGTTAATGACTAATAGGAAGTTGGAAGGGTCAATTGTTCCCCATTCAGCTTTCAAGGCAACAGTGTTGTCCTGGGAAGTTACACTTGCTGGCTGTGCTGAGGAATGAGGGGGAATATCAGTAAGTAGTCAGCCATTCCAACTGTACGGACACAGTTAGGTTCATATTTATAACCAATTCACAATGGTGACTACTTTGTATCCACCATTATAATAAAAAGCAACAAATCATAGAAAGGGAAATACTTATCTCACTGAACAAAAAGCCCAAAGGTTCAACATTACTGTGGCTTTCTCTAACCTACAGATCCAGAGCGAAGAGAGCGTTGGTGCTTTTTCTGGTCTCCTGGACTGTGACTGAGATCACTCGCTATTCCTTCTACACATTCAGTCTTCTCGACCACTTGCCGCCCTCATTAAATGGGCCAGGTGGCAATGTCTTGCCTTTTAGTACCTCACTGCCCCATGCATGCTAACTTTGTGTGCTGAGCTAACACTGGACAATTCGGTTTGTGTCACAGCTCCATGATGCCAGAATGTTGCCATTTGAGTTAGTAGCCATGTTCTAGCCTATATTCTAAAAGCTCAGTGTTAATGGCCATAGGCAAATAATAATACCAAAATAGGTTTGTGTAAAAATACCTCCCAACATATCTTATCCTTAAGTAATCTTAGTTGGTCATTGATTTTGTTGTTTTGGGAAGTGTCATATCCATTTTGGGAATTATATTAAAGTCTAGCTAACTGATTTCTCTCAAGTATTATTATGTGGAGATTTATTTTTATTATTTTTAATTATTACATACATGTGTATTTGTGTGTGAGTGCAGGTGCCCAAGAGGTCAGAGGCATCAGATTCCCCTGTAATTACAGGTGTTTGTTGAGCTCACTGATGTGGTACTGGGAGCCAAACTCTGGCCCTCTTCAAGAGCAGCAGGCACTCTTAACTGCTGAGGCAGCCCCTTGTTTGTACATTTTCAAACCAGCATGAGTGAGTGTCAGTCTAGTACTTCAACTCTGAGGATACTGCCACACAATGTTCCATGCTGACTGAACAAAACAGTGGACATCTCTATTGATAGGTTTCAGATCCTTCCCAACTTTCTGATACTATAAATAATGCCACAAGATATTAGAGACAACATCATACCTCTTATTTTTGTTTTTAAAAGCTGATATTTAAGCCCAGGTGGTGGCACATGCCTTTCATCCTAACACTTGGGAAGTGGAGGCAGGTGGGTTTCTGTGGGTTCAAAGCATCCTGGTTAAATTAGTCCCAAGCCTTAAAAACAAAACAATCTCTGATGTGTGTTAATGCATATTTAATAGCTAGCTGCTCTCCTACTTGCTCTAGATCCCCATATAGTAGAAGCCTAACATATTCTTAGATAATCACTTTTTTATTACTCACTATGGGTGCTGAAGAGGTGCCCCAGTGGTTAAGAGCATTGACTGCTCTTCCGGAGGACCCAGGTTCAATGCCCAGCTCCCATGTGGCAGTTCACAACTGTGTCTAACTCCAAGATCTCACACCCTTACACAGACATACATGCGGGTAAAACACCAGTGCATACAAAACATAAATAAAACTCATGTATTGTCCATGTTTAATGATAACATTCAGGGATCAATCACTTCTATAGTACATTACTAGAATATATGAATAAATACAAAAAAAAGGAAATGAAACTTTTAAAAATTGTTCATAACCCCATTACACAGGGTGTCACTCTTGATTGTATTTTTGAGACTCAGACTTTTAAAATACTCTTCTGGCTCCTTTTTAGACATTTGTGACTTATGGTTTTACGGACAATAAAATGCTCTAAAATCCTATCTGTATTCATTGTTTCCCTTGAGAAGGATGCACTGTTTTGTGTTAGGTTCATTTTATTCTTGTTCTATATGAAAATATATTCACATTTAAGGATTAGGCAGTTGAAGAGGTTTGAAAACTTTGCATGCTGTTGGCCCTAACCTTAGAATGCATGTCTATACCCGTTTTCCATGATAATCTTTGGAACCTCTGGTTCTTTTAAATATACTAACTCAGACATCATTTCTCTTCATGAACTGTGTTTACAAAATTTGCATAGGTCTGACCTATTAGCCCCTTTAAGTGTCCGAGTCTCTTGTTTGGAGTGTATTTGCATGCTACAAATTTCTAGAAAAGTACAGAACTTTGCTATTTCATGTTTCAACTTACTGTGTTGTAATCTTCTATCATTTCATTAGTGTTAAGGGTTTAATATCTGGGTATGGTAGTGTATACTCATAGTCCCAGCTGTTCCAGGGGTTGAGCAGGAGGATTAGGAGTTCAGGGCCAGCCTTTATTACTTAGTGAGTTCAAACCAAGCTTTCATTATATGAGACCGTATTGAACAATAACAACAAAAGGTTTTACATAAAATCTTTCAATATTGAAATATGCGTCTTTCTATATGTATCATTTAATTATAATCATCAATGATATTTTTAGACAGAGTGTCACTGTGTCATCCTGGCTGGCTTAGAATTTACTATGCAGACCAAGCTAGCCTTGAATTTACAGTGATTTGCCTGCCTTTGCCTCCTGAATTGCTGGGATTAAAGTTGTGTGCCACCACACACCCAGCCAAAATCATCAGTAATCACATTTCACATCCAAACACTCTTGAAAATTACAACTATGTAATATTCATTAAACAACCTAAAATAATATTCATATTTTAGTTCAAATGTGGAAACCATTATTCTCAAGTAAAACTTCACTTTAGAAATGGCTTCCTATTTATAATTTGACCTACTATCACTATTGACTATTTTGATTCTATTTATGAGTTGAAAGTTTTCCTGGATAATTTTATGTTGGGTTATGATTTCATACTTTTTTCCAGTTTAATTTCAGAAGTACATTTCCTCTAAGAAATTTTAGGTAACAATTGGGAATCTTTGGGGTAACAAGGATTCCCATAGTTAGTGCAAGTAAGGTAAAATAAATTACACAATTTATTCCCACCTCATGAATTTTCACTGACCTTAAGGGCTTCAACTATTTATTTTATTTTATTTATTTAATTTAACAGTGACATCAGGTGGTAGTGATGAATACCTTTAATCCCAGCACTTAGGAGGTACATGCAGGCAGATCTCTGAATTTGAGGCTATCCTGGTCTACAGAGCAAGTTCCAGATCAACCTGGTCTACAAAGAGAAACCCTGTCTTAAAAAGCAAATAAATAAATAAAGCAAACAAACAAAAAAGAATTACATTTTGTCCATTGGTTTGTGTGTGTGTGTGTGTGTGTGTGTGTGTGTGTGTGTGAGAGAGAGAGAGAGAGAGAAAGAGAGAGAGCGAGTTTGTGTGTGAGTGTATGTGTTTGTGTGTGCATGTGTATGTGTGTGTTTGGGTGCTTATACATTCCAGATGCTCCTGTGAAGGTCAAAGGACAACTTGCAATGAGTTAGCTTTCTCCTTCCACTGTGTGGATCCTGGGAATTGAACTCAGGTCATCACATCAGGCCTTGTAGCAAGTAACTTTACTCACTGAACCATGTTACCAGCCTGGGAGTGAAGATACTTTAAAAAAAAAAAAAATACTATTGCTGTGCTGTGGTGGTGCACATCTTTAATCCCAGCACTCAGGAGGAAGGCAGAGGCAGGCAGATCTCTGTGAGTTTGAGTCCAGTCTGGTGTACAGAGTGAGTTCCAGGCCAGGCTCCAAACCCTGTTTCAAATAAAACAAAAAGGAAAAAAAATACTATTAAAAAATTCTCTAGAAAGCTTCATGAGGTTAAGAAAACAAATTAGATTAGTTATTTTGTTTGAAAAGGGATTATAAATGTTTGGTTATAGGATCTTATAAGGTAAAGTGGGAAACTATTAAATTATATAATAAACAAATTACACAAGACTGGAAGACCACCGGAGCATAAACCAGCAAGGGCAGAATAAATAGGAACAGCAAAGGGCTCTTTTCCCTTCTTTACTCTGTAGTTCTACCCATCTCTCATCCTGTGTTTATGGTGCATGGGAATCAGGTGATCTATCTATCATCTGTGTATCTATCATCTTTATCTCCTCTTTCTCTGTCTGTCTCTAAACACTCCCCACACACCCCTCTGGTACCCTCCCCCCCCCCCCCCCCCCCCAGAGTGCTGTGCATCTCAGGCTGGCCTTGAACTCCATGTGTAGGGAAAGATAACTCTGAACCTCTGCTCCTCCTGTCTCTATCTCCAGAGTACTGGCATTACAGGTGTGCTTTATCATGTCTGGTTTATGCAATGCTGGGGATCAAATTCAGAGCTCCATTGAATGCTTGGCAAGCACTGGACCAGCTGAGTTATATGACTCTTCTTTATAGATGTGTTTTCATAGCAACTGGGGGATTAGATAAAAATGCAAATGCTTTTCCTATAAAAATTTGCTTGTGAAGGTGGCTATACACAGTGTACTAATTACTAGTAGCTGATGATTGAAGTCATGCTGTCTGCTGTCAGTTTCCTTCAGTAATGTGTTTAATCACTAATCACAGTTTTTCAAATAACCTAAAACAGCTTTAGTCTCTTGAAGCATAAAATATCAAACTAGGTCTTAATTGGTCCTTTTTAGGTCAGCATTCATCAGTAAATGACCAGCTATAGGGAAAAAAGGAGCAGTTACAACTGTATACCTCAAAGAAGCGGTTATTTTAATATTTAAACGAAACAAAAAGAGCTGTGTTGTTAGGCATGGTGGCCCCATCTGTGATGTCAAATACTTGGAGGTTGAAGCAGGAGGATCACTTGAGGCCAGGGGAGTTCAAGACTAACCTGGACAATATAACACTCCCACATCTCAAAACAGGCAAACAAAATATGCATATATACTTTAAAATAAATTATAAAAATATTTAAAAACTATATAGAGTAAACTGACTTCTTATTTTATTCCATTTAGAATAGGAATTACTGTTAGAAAAAGGGTGATTGAAAATACAACCTGTGTGTGATATTATAAATGCATACAGAGAGCTTTCTAAGTTTAAATACAATAGTAATAGAAGAGATGTACTATAAAATATAAGACCTGACCTAGAAAAACTATCATCTGTCTTTTCTTTTTCCAGATATAATTTTTTATCATCTTATATCCTGTTGGAGTTGCTGGGGAACTTCTCACAATATATGCTGCCTTGCCTTACGTGAAGAAGTCAGGAATGTTTTCAGTAAGGCTTCCTAACAAATATAATGTCTCTTTTGACTACTACTATTTTCTTCTCATAACCATGGCCTCATATATACCATGTAAGTATAGGCTCATTAGCATTTTGATTGAATGTATGATATGCAAGTGTTTGGAATACCATGCTAAACTAATTAAAAAAAAAAAAAAAAAAAACAAGGGTGAAGGGGAATAATTGCTCAAAATGCATTAACCTGTCTGTCTTTAGAATAACTGAAGGGGAGTGAGCCATACATTTTTCTTTTTCTTTCTTTTCTTTTTTTTTTTTTAACTGATTTTATGAAAAGGTAACTAAATTAATATTCAAATGATTGCTTTCTCAGAAGCATTTAAATATGCCTGGTATAGTTAACAGAAAAACTAAATCATCCCAAAAGCATGCATCAATAGAACCGTTGACAAGCATTTACATTTCTGTGTATGAATCATAAGCATTCTATCAAGAAAACTTGAGATCATTTCTGTTCATTTGGCGTACCTGAGATTTATTACAAGTACTTTTTTTTGGTCTTGTTTGTGTTGTTCCGTGTACTTGACAGGAATAAAGCTACTTAAAATATTTTGAATAATTCAGCCTCTCCACTAATTTCTCACCATTTCCAACAGCTTCAATGAGTTGATGAGACCTCATTCTCTTCTTTTAGGTACTTTAAGTCAACAAGATTCATTTATCTCTATAAAATTAGAGGTGGATACCAGTGGGAAGTAAACTCTTTATGGACAGGCTATACAAGGCCTCTTATTTCATGGGGTTGTGTATATAATTTGGGCAGTCTGTGAGAGCTCCAACTTTGGAGGTTTCTGAAGCCAAAATAGACTAAGATTGTTCAGAGGATGCCTTCTCCTTGTCTTTTTCATCTGCCTGATTTACCGTCTGGCCAGTGCTGGTGAGCTAAACAATATGGACAGACACTGTTTGCCTCACCCCTGCCAGAAACAGTCAGTGGTCCTGTAAGCTGTTTGTGGTCACAGGGGTGACCTCTCTTGTGGTGACCTCTCTTGTGATCCCTGAAGCTGTTCCACAGAAACCAAGACCTTAAGAGAAGGTGATTTAAAGCTCCAACCTATAACTTCTGAATGCCTGCTTTTTAGGTGTCCTGGGAGATGTAAGTCTGACCTCTGCCAGTAGCAACTTCCTAGCTCATTGTACCTATGCTCACTGAGGTCCCTCTTGTCCAAGATTGGTCCATCACAGACCTGTATTTCCACATCCTTACTGATATTCCTAGAGCAATCAACTTATTTTGCTTTGATAATTAAAAGTAATATTTGAGTGTTTATTTTAGTACTGAGAATGTGTGTTTCTCACTCACTGAGGGCATTCCAGGTGGGAGAATTTCAGTGAACAGTTTTAAAAACCCAAGACGCAATGCCTTCTCTCAAACTACTCAGGATTTTATAGGAGAGTTCATTGTAATTGTTCAGTTTACTTTAAGTGTATATGACCTGAATGTTTAGACATCTAGATATACTAAGGTGGGAAGTTCATAAATAAAAAAAAATTAAAACCATTGCAAATTCTGTAGTATTTAACCTAAATTAGATTTTTTTTTTTGAAAATATTTTTTCCCCAAGTTTGCTTGGAGAAAATATTGAAATTTTTTTGTGATCGATTTCCTTGTCATTCTGGGAGATCTTTACCTTTTGTATTTGGAGTCTATAGCTATCATATATTTGTTCAGCCATCAGCCTTTATGCTGTGATTGACAGTCTTGATTCAGCTGGGTGTGGTGGCTTGTGCCTTTAATCGCAGCACTCAGGAGGTAGAAGCTCTGTGAATTTGAGACCAGCCTGGTGTACAGAGTGAGTTCAAGGAATGCCAGGGCTACACAGTGAAATAATGTCTTGAAAAAAACAACAACAAGTCTTGGTTAATATTGGCTCAAAACTTCCTCCAAATTTGGTACGCAGATAATCATATGCCCAGCTGGTATTATCCATGCATATGTTTATGTGTGTGCATGACAGAAGCCCTTCAGTTCAACAGTGGGGAGTGCCTGATCAAGAACCTGTTAAGACTCTTCTCTAGACACTACATCTGGGATCACAGCCCAGGTCCAGTCCCTTCCCTAAACCAAAGGTTAACTGTGTCACTAATGTGTGCTGTCCTGAGAGCATGGGACAGCTGTTCATAGTAGGTATGGATGAAAGTTGGATGCACGTTGGGACATGCACCTGCATGTAGACAGGCATGGAGCTGAATATAGTTAACAGAACAGAGGAAAGCAGAGGGTGGGGCCCACTCTCCTTGGTTCTGATATATTTCAGCGTTACTGATTTCTAAAAATGAACATGATCACTAGGTTCTTATGGAAAATATATTTATCAAGGTATGTGAATTTTCTAGGACAGAAAAACCTCCAGCAGTTTATGGGTTACATAGCATGTGACTTTCATTTTTGTCCATAGGGCGAGCTCCATAAGCACTGGGGGAGGTTGTATGTGTAGCAGTCCTATATAAAATGCTGATTGCTCACATTTTACAGGTTTCAAGCATAGTTTAAAGCAAGAGCTTACGCTTCTTTGTTTTCTTTCTCCAATGAAGTGTTTCCTCAACTCTATTTTCATATGTTGCGTCAAAGAAGAAAGGTGCTTCATGGCGAGGTGATTGTAGAAAAGGACGATTAAACGGCCCCACAAACAAGGTGCTTTTTCCAGAAAAACCGGATTACTTGAGTCCAAGTTTTAATAACGAGAATAAACAACTTCATGAATACCATGGACTGTATTGTTTCTTGAAATATAAAGGAAGATGTGGTGTTTTCCAGCCTTTGTCTTCATTCTGTGCCACATCTGTTTTTGACAACGGGTGAATCATTTGGATATATTACCTGAGAAAAAAGAACTTTGTTATCTTTACTAATATATGTTACAACACATGCTTAAGTCTTTTAAAATCAATAAGTCGAAATTGGTTTCATTTAACATGATACCTACCAATGACATTTATATTTCATTTATAAAAGAAAGCCAACACAAAACTGTAGCAAGTGATTAATAACGTATTAGAGCCCCTGATCCATTGTTTCAAATTCTAGGGTAACAATTAAGATTAATAGCAATATCTGGAAGTGCGGACATAACTTTCTATGGTAAGATCTTGGTGTAAAGTAGAAACAAAAATATCAGAGTAAAAAATGCTGCAGTTGGAAAACCCTTTCCTTTGGTAGAGGATTGGGGTTGCTGGAGACACAGTCAAGGCACTTGTACATGCTGGGCAAGTGCCCTGTCACCAAGTAGCATCCTTGGCTTCAGGAAAATGTTCTTTGAAGATTTATCTAGACTGTAGACATTATTTGTTGAGCAAGCTAACTCTTACTTGCATTGGTCACTCAAGGACAGCTTTCTCAATCATAAAAATTTTAGGAGGTTAGGCAAACCACAGATACTTACTTTGCCTACTGCTTAACAGACATGTCCAATCTTATTGTTTCCAGATTTTTAGTTGAGAAAGCTGCCTTGACCTGTGGAAGTGTCCTATAAAACCATGGTATGATAATCCTGTGTGGTACAAATCTGTTCTCTAAACAATCGTTTTATTCTGAATTGCACTGGGGAGCAAAAAAGTCTCCTGACAAAACCCCTGAGACCTCTTGTTTAATGGAAGGACGTATGGAGCAAACCTCACTCCTGCATTAATTAAAAAGGGTCTTTAGAGGTTTCGCTCCTGTGGTAAAATATACTGATTGACTGGTTGTCAATGGGATAAGAAAAGGAGCCCTTTGCCTACTGTAGCTACTTAGACACCATTGTGGCTGTGTTTTGTCTTGTATTTATTTGCCGTCAGCGTCTACCACACTATTCAGATTGGCTTGTGTGGAACAGGCTCCTATAGAAAATTTTCATATAGTGATTTGGAGTTCAGAACAATTTTCAGATTTGTATCAAGGACTTGATTTTCTTTAAAGGTGCTATTTTTGTTACTCTGCATTTTACGTTTCCTCTGCTACTTATTATTTGAATGAGCACTGTGTATTAGGTTACTCCTCAGTGCTGCTCCTCATTCTGCTGTGACACTGCCTTGCCAGTTTTCATCTTGAATCTTATGATGAAGAGATTTTTGGGGGGAACTTCCCCACTTTGGGTGATGTAGTGTGAGAAATTCACATTTATTAAATGTCTGTCTTAGGAAAATACCTTCAAACATATTCCTAAAGCATGCATTGTTTGATCTTCACTCCCTCCAAGAAGCTATAATACTTCTCCACTTTTTGTTATAGGCTATCTTGAAATAGGAATTATCACCATACTTTAATAAATGTGTGTTCTTAAACTATTTGGTGACTTATGTGTGAGTTTTAGATTTAGTTTGGTATCCCCTAGAATCACTCGATTTTAAATTGTTGATTTGTGTATCAAGTGCTAAGTGGTGGTTTGATTTTAGGAGGAAAAAAAAAAATTGAAACTCACTATGCTGTGACTACACCTCTCATTTTCTCCTGACGTCATCCCAACCTGTGAACCAGGGCTTGAATCAAATAGAATTTGAAGTTCATAAACATTTGAAAAATATACATCAAGAACTTTTGATACCAGTGACATTAGGCTACATTTGGTAACAGTCACTAAAATTCTGTCAGTTCTTTATGTAAGCTTGATAACTTAATAAATTATATAATATGCAAATTGAAAGACTCTGAATGTAGTGATGCAGATTTAGTATCAGTAATGAGCCATGATAGTTGCAACTTAAAAAAAATGGCAAAATAAATATGAACATGTCCTTACTGAAAGCCTTTGTTGCCTGAGATCTGTCTACTTTCAGAGGTGTGTTTGCATGTTGAGATTTCTGTGCATCTATTTATCATACTGCTACCACATGGTTTCAGTAACCTTCCAGAAACGGTTTCAGAGGATGGTTTTGTAGATCTGACTCCTCCTGCCTTATGTGTGTTCAAGGGACAGAACTCTGATTCTTTTACTTTTTTCTTTTTCTTTTTTTTTCTTTTTTTTTTTTTTTTTTTTTTTTCCTTTTTTTTAGAGTTTAAAGACAGGGCTTCTCTGTATCCTTGGCTGTCCTGGAGCTCCCTCTGTACACAAGGCTGGCTTTGAACTCACAGAGATCTGTCTGCCTTTGCCTCTGGAGTGTTGGGATTAAAGGCATGCACCACCATCGCTGGCTCCATATTCTTAATTATACATTAATAATAATAATTACCAAATATTATTTTGAGCCTCTTACTTGCTCAGTACTGAGGAGGGGGGCAACTAGCCCTCTCTTGTCTTTCCTTGTTCTGAGCAGAAACCCTTTGGTACAATTATTAGGTCACATTGTGGAATATTAAATATACTTTAACAAAATACAGCATGTTACTAATATGATGATGTGGCAGGGTTTTTGTTCTATGTGTCTAACCTCCATTCTATATTGGAGCTACTTCAGAACAAACTGAAAGAAACCATTAAGGGACCATGGAAGGAAAGAGTAACTGCAAAAAGCAACAGTTTAAGTATTTTCAAGCTAGCACCTGGGCTGTGGAGACATCTTTCTGATACATACTACAGATCTGGATTATGCATGCAATTGATAAAACAAAACAAAAACAAAAAGGAGCAGAGAGGCTCATTGGGCGTAATGCTAGCAGTGGAAGCCTGAGTTGGATCCCTGGGGCCCATATAAAAAGGCCTGATGGAGTGGTGTGCATCTGTTACCAGCATTCCCTGTGGCTAGATGGGAAACAGGGACAGGACATATACCTGCCGGCTCTCAGGCCATGCGCCTGGAACACATAGCATGGTAGAAACAAGATAGATTCTGCCTCGATGTGAAAGGTGAGAACCAGCCCTGCAAAGTTGTCCTCTGACCTCCACACATCTGCAGTAGCATATACATGCCATCCCAAATAACATAAAAATGAAAGAATTCCTCCCCACCCCAACAAAACCCAACACAATGGAAGAGGAAGGCGGTGATAGAAAGAAAAATTAGATTTGTATAAAATACTAAGACAAAAATGGTTCCTTCAGAGGTGAAGTTTAAATATCCTAAAAGTTTTACATTTTTAGTATTCTCGTCTAAGCTTACAGAATATTTTACTTGATTTTTGGTTTGAAATAACTTCAGACGTATAGGCAGGCTATAAGAACAGTGTAGTGAGTTCTTAAAAGCCTCCAGAGAATTCTCCATTGGTGGCTCCTTTTCAGTTAGCACAGTGTTTGTTCTCCCTGTTTCAGATAAGTTGGAAACATCTGTGCCTAATTTCCTTATTGTGTATTTTCTAGGAACACTTCTTACATTTTCCCAGGTTAGTGACCACAGTTAGGCAACCAATGCTGTTGTCTTGGGTTTGTGTATTCTATCACTGTTTCTAGTCTTGGTGTGCAGGCACATGTGTACATTCTGGGTCAGTTTCAAAGCCAGAAGAACTGCATGGAGTTGTCACCTCTTTTGGTCTACAGAAGTTCCTACCTTTGTTTTCAGCTTTCATGTCGTGTGTGTGTGTGTGTGTGTGTGTGTGTGTGTGTGTGTGTGTGATGTGTGATGTGTATGTGGGTACATGTGCCATGGTATGTGTATGGAGGTCAGAGGACAATTTAGTAGACCTGATTCCTCCTACTCTTATGGGTCCCAGTGACAGAATTCAGACTGTCCTCTGTTATTGGAAAACATCTAAGTCATGAGATGCCAGTGACATGTCTCCAGAGGTAATGGTGTTTTTCATGCAAATCTGACAGTCTTTTGAGTTCTGTCCCTGGAACCCATAGGGGTAGGGGGTTACACAGTGTTTCTCCTTGATTAGCTTATATGATTTTTGGTAGGAATATTTCTTTTTCTCTTTTTCATTGTTACTAGCTTTGATGTGTTAAAGTTTTTGTTCAAGAGTATTTCCTATAATGATTTTAATGAAAGAAAAAGCCATTGTTTTGTTTTTGAGATATGGCCTTGCTATGTGGCCCAGGCTGGCCTCAAACTTGTAGCAGTCCTCCAACCTCCACTCCCAAGTACTAGGATTGCAGGTGTGTGCTACCACACCCAGTTCCATAGAAAATCTTTTGTTCTGATTCTTTGGAATTTGTGAAATAAAGCATTGAACCTTTTTAAATTAATAAAACCAGATTAATGTGCCAGGGGTACAATGCATGAGCATTAATGTCTAAGTGATGAAAAAGCACTCAATTCTTTACATATATACAATTTCCTGGAAAATTAACTCAACCTTTATATCGGCTTTTATGCCACTAGATTATACTCTGTAAAATTCTATAATTAATGCACTTTGATTTTGCTTGAATATTCTTGACTACAGTATCTGTCCTACTACATATTCTTGCCTTGTTAGCACTGTGTTAATATTATGTATAATTTAAGTTTGAGATCGATGTAAAATATATTTTATCTCATCTTTTCTGATATTCTCTCCTCTCATTTTAAGTGCAGTTCATAAAGGTTGAAATTTTAAAATAGTCTCAAAACTACTTTGTGGTTTAACTTTGAGGATAGTGACAGTAGAATTGTTTTCAGCCCATACTTTGTGAGAAAAGGAATAGCTTGGGCACCTTGGAATCATTTCCTTAGAGATTCTTGTATCAGTGTCTGTGAGGTCAGAAATGGGCACTTTTACCTGGTGTTAGGTGATACTTTCAGTGCACACAATTAAATCATTACACCAGCCTTTAAGAAACACCTGGCCTGGTGATGTAACAGCCACTTGGGAGGATGAGACAGAAGAACATTGAGTTCAAACCCTGCCTGAACAATGGAGTGAGTTCAAGGCCAGCCCAGGTAACTGTGAGATTCCCATGGAGTTGGAGATATGGAAGACTGTGAGCCACAGTGTGGGTTCTAGGAACCAAACCTAGGTCCTCTGCAAGAGCAGTAAATACATTAACCTCTGAGCTGTCTCTACCGTACCCCTGCACACCTAGTTATAATCATAAAGTGAGTGAAATGGGACTCATTTAAAGTTAGAATTACTTAGGACTGTAATACATGCTTTGGCTGGGTGTGTACTTCGATAGAGTACCTGCCTAGTGTGTACAAGGGCCCAGATTCAACACCCAGAACCACCTGCACCACCCCCTAAATACATAGGTTTACTTTTTGTTGTTTTGTTTTCCAAGACAGGGTTTCTCTATTTATTTCTGGCTGTCTTGGAACTCACTCTGTAGACCATGTTGGCCTCAAACTCAGTGTTCTGCCTGCCTCTGCCTCCCAAGTGCTGGCATTAACAGCATTTGCCACCACTACCAGGATTAGATTTACTTCTTTTATTTTTTGTTTGTTTGTTTGAGACAGGGGTTCTCTGTGGCTTTGGGAGGCTGTCCTGGAACTAGCTCTTGTAGATTAGGCTGGTCTTGAACTCACAGAGATACACCTGCCTCTGCTTCCAGAGTGCTGGGATTAAAGGTGTGTGCCACCAATACCGAGCTTAGGTTTACTTCTTAAATATTAACAAAATTTAAAAGTTACAAAGAGCATCTTAGGATGTTAGAGGATTCTTGTGACATGTTTTTACAATCTCTTGTCAGCCACATGTAGAGATGTGGTGTGTGCTGGGACTTGGCTAGGACACTTGAATAAGGCAGAAGTGTGGTGAGAGATTTCTAAGCATCCCATCTTCTACCCACACCAGTGTTTCCAGAAAAGACAAAGGGACTTTGACCCACTGGCAGGAGCCCCATGGATTGTTACTCTATGGACTCTTAAAGAATTCTGTGATGTCAGCACATTGTTTGTATTGTTAATAATTTGTATATGTGCCATTAATTAAAGGTTAAAAAGGTTTTATGGATTTCTCAAAAGAGGAGTTCCTTAATCAGAATCTGCTAAAATAATTTTGGTCAGAGCTGCTTCATTAATCTGTCATTGCCAGCAATACAATGATTTTCTAAACAAACAAACAAACAAACAAAACAAAAAACAAAACAAAAAACCCCAAAACTTCAGCTCATTGTAGACCACAACATTAGAGAATAAATGTAAATCTCTTTAATTCTAAGTGCTATGCAAAATGTAGTTCATAAAACATCTCCCATTATTTCCAGCCTGAAAAACTGGTTAAGTAGATTGGTTCGAAATGACTGAAGCCAAATGGTCCATGGTTGTGGTTGGATGCATGGTGTTTGCTGGCTGTAATGAGATCAGGGAGCTTTATTGGCTGTTTAGAAAGGACAGGATTGAAACAATGAAGGACACAGGAAAGCAAATCTGAGTCCCTCTTTAGCTCTTCCCTTCATGTCAACACTTGATGTGTTGATGACAGTTTCATGTCTTCTTAGTTTTTTATTAAATGAAATTTTTGTTTTTTAAATATTATATTAACTCATTGGGAATTTCATGTAATATATTTTGTTGCTTGCGTTCACCTCTCCTCCCACCCCTCCACCCTTGTGTCTTTTTTTTTTTTTTTTTTTTTAATTACCCATTGAGTCTAATTTGTGCTTCTTTTATACTCCTTTCCATGGAGCCATCCACAGACGTGGATTGGAGTATAGCTGACCAAAGGGGCCACACTGTCTCTCCTCCAGAAGCCATCAACTGCCCATAGCTTCTCACCTAGAATTGGGGGCTTGTAAATCCCATCTCCTTCGATATTAGAATGTTGACTGACTTGGTTCTGAGCGGGTTGATGAATGCAAACAGTCCTTGCCCAGAAGATACTGTTTTGCTCTGGTCTTCCCTGACATCTGGCTCTCACAGTCTTTTAGTCTCCTGTTCAGTGCTGGTCCCTGAGCCCTGTCAGGGAGAGTGGGCTGTAGATGTTTCGTTTGTGGCTGAATATCCCACTGACACTTATTCTCTGCACTTTGACCAGTTGTGAATTTTTGCATAAACTGCCATCCAATGGACAAAGAAACTTTTCTGCTAAGGTCTGGGAGCTGCACCAATTTTTAAATAGAGAGATGCATATTTAGAAGTCAGTCTGGTACTGTGTCTCAACAGCAGACTAATAGCAATAGGTTCAACTGCTGGGCCAATGAGCCTCTCAATCATAAGTTCTTGGTCAGATGAATAGTAACTGACATATATTTCTTTCTAAGTAGCAGGCCTTAATTCCAATTATAAAGTGGTTGGTTACCCCGAAAACATTCATACTATTATTGTGCCTACTGACAGATGTTGACATGCTGGTTGTTGTAGTTTATAGGGTTCTTACCTGGATAAGACTATTGATAACATTTACTCCCAGCAGCCTGCATACCTCTTTCCCATACTATACAGGCTAGCCAACAGCATGACAGAACTTTCCTGCTCAGTACCAACTCGGTTTTTGCATGTATTGTGACCATTGCACATGGTTTCTTTAGCAATAGGGTCTTACCATCAAGTCCTTGTGGGTGATCAAGAACAATAGCAATAGCCTGTATTGTTTTGGGGGTGTCCATTGACATCCCTGACCAACAACTTGAAGAGACTGTTTATTCTTTGACTTTCTCTAATATGATAAATGCATACTGTACAATTTCACTATTTTGTTCACTCAATGTTTTAGAAGTAAGTATGCATATGTGGGGTGATAAATATATGTTGTTTCCTAGTACATATTTTTTTCCATTGCTGGATATTTCTACTTGATTTATTATATATAGTTACACAAAATAAACACATAATGAAATGGGGGCATTAATGGGATGTGTTACTCATCTGTTCATTGTTGCAGGCCAGATATTGTTTGCCTCACTGAAAAGAAGGTATACCACAGTTTAATTAAAAATATTATGTCTGTGTGTTTACCTGCATTCATGTATGTGCAGCTCTTAACAACTGAGCCACCTCTCTTTCTAGCAGTCCCTATTGTGTTTGTTGTTTCTCAAGACAGGGTTTTGGCTGTCCTGGAATTTGCTTTGTAGACCAGGCTGGCCTCAAACTCAGAGTTCCACCTGCCTCTGTCTCCCAAGTGCTAGGACTAAAGGAGTGTACCACCATATCCAGCAAATAGACCAGTTTTTAAAAGCACTTTAACAATGAAAATCATTTGAAGGTTAAAGATGAAGTCTAGGTAGGTTGTACTTTTGCATGGGCATGTACACCTGAGACAGATTCCTAAATGCAATATTATTTGGTGGAAGGGAATATATTTAAACTCTAGTAGGCGCTGCTAATTGTACTCCAAAAGCATCTGTACTGGCTTATTCCCAACATTAAGGCACAGGGCCAGCCTTGTATCCATGTCCTAACAGGTATAAATCTTCTTACCTACCCCACACTCCCCACCAACTGTATTACCAGATCACTAAAACTGCAGAGTTCCATGTTTGTTGGTTATTTGTATTTTCTTGGGTTTGTCTTTTCCTAATGTTGGCCTTCTGTTTTTTTTGTTTTTTTTTTTGTTTTTTTGTTTTTGTTTTTGTTTTTAGGCATGCTCTTTTATTAAAAAATGGTTTATAAGTGCATGTGTAAGTTACATGAGTGTATTTGTTGCATTTTTTTTATGTTTCTCCCTGGTGCCTGTTTTCAGCTTTGTTCATAATGATTTTTGTCTTATGTGATATTTAAATTTTGAGGTACACAATCTTTTAGCCCTTCCTTTGAGTTTTACTTAAGGAAGTCTAAACACCTCAACTATTCTTTATAGTGTTTTAATTTTCTCTTGAGATTTTCAGTATTTATAGAAATCTGATTTTATTTTGTCCTTTTATTTGAGTCTCACAATATTCTAACACCATTCATTGTATAGGTCTTCTAGAGAAGGGGAAGCTGCTGTGAATTACACATACGCATGTATACATTTATATAGACACAACCAAGTAAATAAACAAGCCTAATCTAGGTGGTTTAAAATACCTGTTAAACGATCACCACTTTCACCATCTTGTCAAATAGTACTAGCTAGCAGGCAGGCTTGTGTTTTCTCCCAGTGATGTCAAGGGAGGCTCTAGTCTTTGGAACTCAGTGGGCCTGGGCCATCCATAATGACTCACACATGTGGCTGGCATCTGATGCTGGCTGATGTCTCAGTTGGATTGTCTGTGTATGTTGTTTCTTTTTGTCTTAGGCTTCTCTAAAGTGTCTGTGTTCTGAGAATCTGGATACCAAAGAAAGAAGGGGAAATTGCTGTCATGAATGCTATCCCTAGAACTGGCCATATGTTACTTGAACCACATTTTATGGATTAGGCAGACCCATGGCCAGACTTAATTGAGCTACCTCTGCATGGGGAGAACAATTTGTGACCATCTTCATTCCATCACAAGAATTAAGGAAGTTTTTTATTGGAAATTAAATATAACTGGTGTCCACTGAACAACTCACTAGAAAAACAAAACTCTAGCTAGAGAATTACAAATGTATTTGAAGAAGTTAAGACCATTCCTGGAAACAAGCATCCTTTCCCATAACCCCTGATGAATGAAGAATACTGTCATTAGTACAGAATATCTATTGTAATTATTTGGGAGCTTGAACAGTTGTGGTCAATGAGTTCCGCTTCGAAATTATGCTCTCTGCTTGCCGAAGGGAAACAAAGTAAGCAGTCACCAGCAACCCACTGCTGTGGTTCAGAGTCCTGGGTATGCCCTTCCCATGACCTATGTGATAGTCATTAAAGCACCAAAGAAGTTTTTGTTGTTGTTTTCAATTGCTAGTGCTAGGAAATTCCTACAGCCTATGAGTAATTGATATCATCGTTTTTTGCAATCAGGACGAAGCCTACAACATATTACATTAAAAATTATAAAGATTTTCATGTGAATTTAATGATAATGTCAATTATGAGCTGCATGAATTTACACATTGACTACCTTGGTAGTATTTCTGTACACTAACTGTAGTTTCCACAAAGTTAATTCATATGTATTTTTTAAAGTTAATCTATTGTCTTTGGAAATCAAAAGTTGCATGTAAAAAAAAAAAACCCAACTAATTTATAAATAGTGAAGACACTCTAGTCACTGATGGAGGGAGATATTTAAATCTATACTCTGAGGACTAAATGCATGAGTTTGTAGGACATGGGACAGAGCCAAGGGCTGTCAGATCTCCCCAGTATCTAAAAAGTCTCAAGTAGGTAGAAAGGTCATCCTTGAAGTCACAAACTTGCATATCCCTGCTTTGCAAATTAGCAAGAGGATATTCTAAGGAAGTTTACAGTGGGCATCACACCAAATGAGTATATAATGAATGCTTTCATCCTAGCAACAAACATTCTACTGTTGCTCATTCAACCTTGTAGAAATTTTGATTCATAAAGAAGGGAATAGAAAGTGAACTCATCACTCACAGGTGATGAATTTGTACAAATGAGAAGGTACAAGTAAATAACTCTTAAGATGAACAACATTCACAAATAAATTTATCGAGTTTGCCAAATATAATGTCAATACCTAAGGTGAGTCGTATGTTCTCTATGTTAAGAGCAACCAAAAGTCACATATAAAAATAGCTATGGGAACAGCAGGTGAAATGCTAGCCTTTTAAGCCTTTGAAAAAGGAAAAAAACTCTTTTTGAAAAATGAGGAACTGAAGACTTCCCCAAAACCTACCAAAATATTCATTGCACATGGTTAGTTACTACAGAGGAATCTAAAACGATGAGATGTGACACATAAAAGAGGATAAAATTAAAATTCACTGTAAAGTTGTGGAGCTCCAAGAAGTTGCATATACTGATGATGGAAGGGTGAATTTGAAAATCGGACAATGTGCACATACATGCACACATGTGGATGGTGGGTGATGTATGTATGTGTGTGTGTGTGTGTGTGTGTGTGTGTGTGTGTGTATGCGCCTCAAAGCCAACACTTCCTTTCTTAGATATATAGTTAGGAGAAATTGTGCATATATCCACCAAAAGATGCACACAGGAATACTTAATGAAAAAAAAAAAAAGAATACTTAATGAAACCATTTTTCATTACAACCCCAAACTGAATTTGACACAATTGTCCTTCAAGAATAATGAATGAAACCATTAATGAAGTGTTATCCATCATTAACTAAAAATTACCCTCTGCTGTGTGTAATAATAATGATGAATCATAGAGATATAACAGTGCATGAAGGGAGTCAATAAAAAATCATACGGTTCAATGTGAATTCACTTAGAGCTCAAAGAAAGCAGAGCTCAGCTACTATGATTGAAATCCTAGTAGCAGTGACTTTGTTGAGTGGAAGGTTACTGAGTATTTTGGGACTGAGGCCCCCATTTCCTGCTATCATTTTCAGGTTTAGTCTTAGTCCCTCAAAACATACTCCTTCTCACATGGCCTCATCTATCTTCAAACCTGGTGTGGTATATCAACACACTTGGAATAACCACCCACAAAACAGTAGGAGGTAAACCTCATTTAGGCCAAAATGTAGTTTCCTGTAATAGGCTTTGTGTTAGCTTTGACAGAAGGAAGAATTGATTGATTTTGACTCACTATCAGAGTTTCAGGTCACAATATTTGATTGCATTGTTTCTGGGCCTGTTGTGAAGTGCAGCATGACAGGGTATAGTGACCAGAGATGCTTACTTCACAGCTGCCAGAAAACAAGAGACACAGAGAAGGGCCTGGGGCAATAGTCATCTCCAAAGACATGCTGTAATTGATCTACTTCTCCAACTAGCCCCCATCACTGAAGGTTTCCATCATCACCATGATAATGCTATCAGACTCAACCCAGTAGTGAATTAGTACATTGATTTGATCACAGTCTTCCTCATCTTCTTACCCCCTCAATGATTGGATCCACAATCATTAGATTGAATCATTGGGGACTCAGTCCTTCAACTTTTGGAAGGACACTATTCCAGTCTTACAGGCATATATAGCATAACAATTCATTTTGTTGGATCCTTAAATAAGTACAGTTCGCCACGTGTACATTGTATTTCAATAAAGAGTTAATTCAGGGCTGGAGATATGGATCAGATGATAAAGTGCTTGCCACACTGGCATGAGGATCTGAGTTTGGATCTCCTAGCACTCATGTAAAAGCCAGGTGTGGATGTGTTTACTTGTAATCCCAATGAAGGCAGAGACAGGAAGATCCCTAGGGTTTGCTGGCCAGTCTAACCAAATCAAGGAGCAGCAGGTTCATTGGGAGACTGTGTCTCAAAAAGTAAAGTAGACAGCAATGGATAGAGTCACCTGATGGTCTGCTGATATATCCACCCACACCCACCTGAACACGCACATACACACAGATACACATAAAGTTAAGTAAAAAGTGTTATGTGGCTGTGTAAGAGAAAACTGACAAGGGATTAAGTCACTATGGGAGGGTTACTCTCGAAGTGGAAGTTATAAAAACACTCATAATGGTGACAAATAAATAACTAGGAGCAGGAAGGCAATCTTGGCAAGCTGAACGATGTGAAAAACGCTGAGGTGGGAAATACAGAATGTGTGCAAGGAACAGCAAGGAGATCAATGAGAACCAAAGGAGAGGTCGGAAGGGGCTGCATGCAGAAAATGCTCAGGAAAGACAGACAGATCAGCCATGGGCTGGAGCTGAGGCAATGGAGTTCAGGGGAGTACTGGGAGGTGCTCAGTCAGCAGGAATCATGCTGTCAGTTATAAAGCGGGGAGTGCTAGGTGTAGGAAGCACTGCAGAGTTTGAGGCCAGCCTGGTCTATAAGAGCTAGTTCCAGGACAGCCTCCAAAGTCACGGAGAAACCCAAGAAACAAAATTCTCCACAAACAAAAAACAAAACAAAGCAAAACAACACTAACACAAAAGCAAGCAAACAAACAAAAACCCAAAGCAAAGCAAAATGAAAAAGTTCACAAAAATATCATTGATTTGGTTTTGTGTTAGGCAACTACTCCTGGGTACCAGCCTGCCCTGGAGTGTGGTTAATACACTCAGTGAAACTCCATTGCAGAAAACTGATTTTCTCTTTGTCAGCTGGTATCAATTGCAGATAGATTCTTGGTATCTTGCAGGGGTTGGGTTCTTTGTCCACTTAGTGCTGGGACCTCATCTGACTTGAACCTGTGCAGGTCTTGTGTGTGCTGCCACAGTCTCTGTGAGTTCATATGTGCATTAGTATGTTGTGTCTGGACGGATGACACAGATCCTGGAGTCATCTGTCACTTCTGGCTGTTACAGTCTTTCAGCATTAGGGTTTGAAAGCTTCCCATTTAGAACTGAGCATTCCAAATTCTCTCAATCTCTGCACATTGTCCAGTTGTTAATTCCCATTTATTATAAGAAGAAGCATCTCTGATGAGGCTTGAGTAAGGCACTAGTCTATGGAACCCTTCAGTTTTAACTTGTCATTGAGAGTAAAGATAGTTTCCAGTGTCCTTGATAACTAGGCATGGCTGTATCACTAAGCCCTTGCCATTGGGATGTGAGTGAAGTGATTTATTTTTATTTTATGTGTGTGGATGTTTTACCTGAATGCATGTCTGTGAACCACATGGGTGCCTGTAGTAGCCAGAAGAGTGTGTCAGATCCCCTGCAAGAGAAATTACAGATGGTTGTATACCACCATGTGGGTGCTGGGACTGAACCAGGGTCTTCAGGAGGAGCCAGTGCTTCAACCACTGAGTCATCTCCCCAGCCCTATATAACCAGATTTGTAATGGAATGTGAATGTGATGATAGTGATCCAGCCGGAACAGGATAGAATCTTGGAATGCCCTGCAAGTAGTAGAGTAATAGAATAAGCAAGTATAGTCTGTGCCTCTAGGAAGCAGCCTGGGAGTGCAGGTACATACTGCATTAGGACAGCAAACACCATTCCCAAAGACCAGTGTGCATGGAACCACAATACCACAGCCTGCACAACCACATGCAATATCCATCAGCCATCTGTGCACACAGGACATATTGCAGGAATGAGTCTTGAGAAATGTCCACGTGGAAGTCATTTGAATCTATATTATAAGTAACATGAAGGCCTCAACCAGAGACAGCAACTTGGGTGTTTCCAATACTAAAGAAGAGGAAATTGAAAGAAGTGATAGGCAAGAGGTGAGGAGGTTACAACAATGTTTTGTGATAAGAAAAAAGGGTGGGAAATATAAAGAACAGACAGGTCTTGCTCCCCACCCACCTTCATCCTGAGAACTTAAACTCACAGAGGAAAAAAAAATCATTTGTAACAATACACAAGGGCCTAAGGACAAGAGCAGTTAAGGAATTTATACTCTAGTGAAAATAAATTTACTTAATTGTTAATTATACAACTTTATATTTGCTACGGAGGCTGAATTCAGGTCCCTGTACATGCTAAGCTATGGCATAGTGTTGCACTCCAGTCTTCTATCTATAATGTTAGTATGCAGGAATGAAGTGAGGTTTTGGAGGCAATAATCTAGTGAGTAGAATACATTTATACCAATAACGGTAACATACAGCAGCGAAGTGGAGACCGGAGGCATTACTGATATTAAACAGAGTAGAACTAGCTAGCCTCCAGCTTCAAATCAACATTTATCACATTTCCCTTAAGATGCCCTTAAGTTATGAGATACAGAGCTAATTTTTCTATTTCATTGTCCTTAGACAACTGGCCTTTGCAATGATAGTATGCTTTAAAGAGCTGTGTTTTTTCTTACCCCAGAAATGAAAAAGAAAAATCAATATATTTTTATTTGCACAAGAAAATGAAAACATACTTGGCCTCAGAGGAACAAAACATCTAATTTATTTTACAATGTTTTCTAAATATTTCCCCAGAGAAGCTTATGCTTATGGATAGTATCAGAATATGACCTTTAAAATACATTGGTAGTTTTGTTCTAAGCAGTCCATGATAATAATAATGCACTATAGAAGAAATGCATTTGGAAAAATAATGGCCTCAAATGTTTAAGTGTGTGGACTAGCCACAAATCTTGCAGATCTTTCTCCAATATTAAGACTGTTCTTACTGCAGCAGCAATTTGCTGTTAAGACCCACTGTGAATATTTATTGACACCCTATTATAAGAAGTACTCTATAGAACAGAGTGGAAGAGCAGGTTTGCAAGACTAATCCTCTGTCCTCATAGTAAGTCATTGCCTCAAAGAGGATGTGGACTCATATGCATAAAGAATTCAATATGCAGAAGTGTTAATAAATAACACTAAAAATGTGTTAAATAGAAGCCCAAAGGGTTGTGGGCATGCAAAGGAGGAAAAGATTAATTTTTCCTGGGTGATGCAAAAGGGCTTCATTGAGGGGAGGGATTTGGATATTAAAGGGTTGGTAACATTTTGACATGCACAATAAGAAGTGAGCATGAGGCTGGGAAGAGTTTGGGAAGAGCTGGTTAAGCAGCCGACTGAAACAAAGAATCAGAGCATGTAGGACACAAATGGCATGCATTGAGTGGTTCATGGACTGAGAGTTGTATTCGGTTGTTGTCATTGTGACTTGTGGGTTTCAGAGGTTTTGGTACATGGTTGATTCACTGATTTGGGGCCTGTGGCTAGGCAGGGCATTGTGGTGGAGGGCAATAGTAGAACACAGCTGCTTGCCTCCTGGTGCCTGACAGTGACAGAGCTGAAATCCAATGTTCACCTGACTTCCCTCCTCTAGATACCACCTCCTGAAACTCCCATGGCCTCTCAGGAATGTCACATGTCCTTTGCAGGGAATATTTAATGCTCATCCATAACGAGAAACAAAGCTACTGTCCTATGACTTTTACTGGGGAAATATAAACATTTACTCACCACAGATAGCGAGAGCATCAACAGACCAAATGAAGGATTCTGTGTGCAGTGTGGTGAATAAATGAGTTTACTGAGGTTCCTCATCAGAACACGAGTGACTCAAAGCAGCTCTGCCACTTGGAGGTCCCTTGGGAAATTATGACTTCCTCAGCATGAAGAATACTACCTGCAGCATGCTTTTCCACTGAAGAGGCCACCTGGGTAACACTGGCAGTTAGGCTTCCTGTGAGTCCCCCCCCCCCTCCCCAGTCAACCCTCTTCCTTTCTCACCTTGGAAAGGAGAGAGAGCCTTGTGAGCATTTATAAGGACTCATGAGCTTCCACAAAGGGGTGTTAATAGCACCTGATCTCATGAGGTCACTTGTAGGTAAGCACATCTGCTCTGATTTCAGGACAATGGCATTCTGTCTGGAGAATGATCTATGATAGCTGTGCTTTTGATTTTGAATGAGTGATTTATTCAGTATGTAGCTAGCAAAAGTAAAAGGACAGATAGCTAGTACCAGATGATAGCAAAACATCATCAAATTGGGCACTTAGAACAATCTGTGGGAGCAACCAAGGAGGCCCGATGAAACAGTCTGCTGGAGTTCTTGACTGAGAGATTTCTGAGCAGCAGAGAGGTTTCTGCACAGATGAACCCCCAACTTCTCTTTCCATTATAGGCACATTTAAATCATGAGATAAACAGCGATAACCTCAGTTGGAAGTGGTTTACCTTCTAGCTGTTCTCAAGGGTGCAATGTTTTTAATGCACTTCGCTGCTTTCTGTTCTTCCCTGTTGCAGGATTGGGGGACCAGCCTGCTTCGGGACAAGGAGGCTCAGATAAACGTGCTCAAGTCTGAGACAAGGGTGTCTATCTTGTTCTTAGAATTGGCAAGCACAAACAGCACATAATTGTTTACCAGTGAATATGCCTTATATTACAAATGGTCATGAACAGTCAGAGGGAATAACACAGAGCCCCTAAAAAAGGATATGTGGATTCTTGTCTCTCAGAGAGACATGGTAAGCAGACCAAAACCATATGATGAGATCTTTGAACATGTGAGGAATTCCAACCGTGCCTTATTGTGACAGAGACCACAGGAATCAAAGGCCAAAGGCTGGAGACCAATTATTAGGCTGCTTTGCTGCAACATTATAAGTGGGAAGTCCTGAGTAGGGAAAACATGAGTGAAGTATATAAAGATGGATGTGACACTGGAAACCAGTACTGAGAAAGAAGTTTCTGGGTTTGGTGACTGGGGGAAAAATGACAGATGCACTATGATATCTTGAAATAATCCCCTAGTATATAAATTATCAATAGGACATTATCATCTGATAGAAAATGGGAATGAGTGATGGGGACATGGCTTGATGGGCAAAGTGCTTGCCATGCAAGTGTAAGGACCAAGGTTCATTTATCCTAAACCCATGTCAATTCTGAGTGTGGTGGCATGCCTTTAATCGTAGTATACTCAGGGAGGCAGAGATGGAATTCCTATAGCTAGATGGCTAGCCAGACTAGTCAAAACATGACCTCTTGGTTCACCAAGAACCCCTGCCTCAATATATATAATGTGGAAAGCTATTGAAGAAGAGTGAATATCAACCTCTGGTCTCCACGTACATGCCTCCCACACATATAAATACACATATATAAACATGAAAATCATGCACAAATGCAAAAAAATGATGATAATGGACCTCTGAAAAATGTAAGCCATCTCAAATGTTTTTCCTTTGTAAGAGTTGCTACGGTCATGGTGTCTCTTCACAGGAATAGAAACTCATAACTAAGACATCTTCCTATTGGTTTTCTGCTCAGAATGCTTCTTCATTGCCTGGGGAGTTGGCTCAATAGGTAAAGTACTTGCCATAAAACCATAAGGACCCAAGCTTGACCTGCACCGCCTCTATAACAGCCAGGCAAATCAAGGCTTGTCTGTAACTCTAGCACTGTGATGGTAGAGACCGAAGATTCTTTTGGCTTTCCTGGATGTCTGGAATAGACAGTTGGTGAGTTTCAGGTTCAGTGAAAGATCCTGCCTTGAAAAGAAATTGAAGAGCAACTGATATATACACCCGATGTCGACCTCAGGTGCACACACAGGAACACATATACATACAAAGAGAAAGTCACTTTAGCAAAATGTCTTTCCTGAACACCCTGTGAGGTAGCAAACCTTGTTACTCCATTGTATTTTATATTTACTATATCCCAGCTACTTGTTTGTAGAACAATTGATGAAACACCTATCTATCCCAGTTCATGTTTCTGAGGGTCTGGAGTATACATTAAAGGAGGGAAAACTTACTGGACTTTCCATTTTTCATTGATTGTCCCATCTTCAAAATCAAGAAATCTAGGCATTTAGTAAATATTGAAATGTCTATAGAATAAGTAAACAAATGAATTATTGCACTTTGATTTCCCTAGGGTTTCTGGGGATTGAACCAAGAGCAACCCACATCCTAAGCAAATGCTCTATCACTGTCCTAAATCCCATCTCAGAGTGCATGAATTCTCTCAGCAGAAGGTTGCATTCTGGAAGTTTGTGCCAGAACCTCCCATTGTTCATGCTTGCTGACAGCCTTTGATATATAGAGTAGAATAGATTACTGTGGGTTTTCAGAAAATTATTTATAAATAATAACTGGCAAAAAAAACAAACAAAACCAAACAACTAAAATAAACAAACACAAAGCCTAGTTGCTATAGTGCTCTAGTGACATGGCTCTTGGCCTTGTTCTCAAACTTTGAGGTGTTAGGTAAGCGAATGGTCATGGCATTATTTTTTTAAATAGGCTTAAGCTGTAGAAATCATTTAAATAACAGTATAACAATTGTATTAACCACAGATGCCAACTCTGTGCAGGAATGTGCCAAAGTGCAAGGCTGTTTCTGTCAACAAGAAGCTAAAAGTCTATGATAGAAGAAAAGAAAAGAGAAAAAAAAAAAGAAGAAGAAAGGAAGCTAGCGAGCAAGGAAATAAGTAAAATGTTTGTCATGCAAGCATGAAGTCCTGAGTTTGTATCCTCTGCACCAAAGTAAAAAGTTGTAAGTGGTGGCATATATCGATAATCCTAGAACTGGGGAAGGAGAGATAGGAATATCCCTGTGGCTTGATGGACAGCTAGTCTGGCAAAATCTATGATTCATGTTCAATGAGAGACCCTGTCTAAAAAAAAAAAAAGAAAAAGGTGTAAAGCAGTAGAAGAACAAACAATGACATGAACCTCTCGCTTCTGCATGCATGTGTGCACATACTTATGTACATAAATGTGTACATACATACAGAGATTTGTACACACATGGCAGAGAGAGGGGGAGAGGGAGGGAGAGAGAGAGAAGTTTGAATGAATTAGAAATAATCTTTGCAAGTGCTAAGTGATTGGTGAGTCTGCTTTTGGAACATGAGAGGGGGCTTTAACCCAGGAAGGAGCCTGCAGAGAAGGCCAGGCTGAAGGATTATAAGTATTTTACCTAGGTGTTGGATGTTCTAGTTAACTGTGACCGTTCTGAAGGAGTGTGATGTAGAAAAATACAGTGGTTTGAATGTATGAGTTCTTTCAAGATGCATTCTCAAGAAACTAGAGCCCTCTTTAGATGAGCTTTTGGGAGGTGGAAGGGCCGGGAGGGTTTCACCTCCAGGTATGGGAAGAATGTCCATATAAATACCCATAGAAATATCCATATAAATACCCAAGGGGAGGTGGGGGAGAGAACGGGAGGAGGTGAGGGAGGAAGAACTACAGTCAGGGTATAAAATGAATGAAAAAATTAATGAATACAAAATGAAAAGAAAAAGAGCATGCAGCACAAGGCTGCCCCCTTCTGCCTCCCTTAGCATTTCTGCCATAAATGAAAATGCTACAGGAAGGATCCATCTTGGACACAGAGCACAAACCTTGACCATGTACTCAACCTGCCAGCACCTTATACCGAACTTCCCGGTCTCCATGACTGTAAGAAATAAATTAATATTGTCTATAAACTATCAATCTGAGCATTTTGTGAAAGCAGCAGGAATAGACTGAGATAGACAATTCATGTAATTCTTCTGTAAGGCTGAGACCCACAGTGTTGTCTCTGAAGTGATGAAAGATGAGAGTGGGAAACACAAGCAGAGCACAGGCCAAGGCAGGGGAACAGAAAGGGAAAAGCCATGCCAAGAAGAGGACCCATTCTGATCAGAGAGATGAGCAGTGTGCATCAAGAGAGGCTCAATGGCTTTTCTTAAAATACTCTAAAGAATTATGAGTTTGATTTAAAAATAAACTTTTCCTGTGATCACACATCAAATTCCATTAAGTTTATTAGATTTGTGAGTTAATTTTAGACTGAAATCGGCACACTTACATCTTATTTGTAGCAAATTCATGGTTCATGATTTTTGAAGAGCTTAAAATTTATTTTTCGGAGCCAGGCGTGGTGCTACACACACATAATTACAGCACAGGAGTCTCATGAAGTCCTGGCCAGCCTGGAATGTAAGGGAGATTCTATCTAAAAATATTTTGTTCAAAGATTCATATTTCTGGAGGGCTAGGAAGATAACTCTTTTGATACAGTGCTTACCAAGGAGAATGGTGCACACCTGTAATCCCAGTCCTGCAGACAGGAAAACAGGCAGATCCCTGGGCCAGCCAGCCTTGACTAGATGAGAGACTCATTCTCACAAAACTAAGATAAACCAAAACACAAACCAAAACAAACATACAAAAACTGATAGGCAGTGCCTGAGGAATGACACCTAAGATAGTCCTCTGGCTTCCACATGTGTCCACACATACGCACTAACTCTTCCTATGCGTGTGTGCGCACACACACACACACACACACACACAAATTTAGCTTTTAGATCTCTTATCTCTGATTTAACTTAAATCACTGTATCAGCCCCACAGAACTCTCAATGTTGAACAGCAAGAAGCCTTACATTATAGCCACAGAGCATCTAGAGAACATCCCTAGCATTTGGAACAAGGGCAATGATCCCTCATCTCATCTAATCATGGGTTGTGGCTTTTAAAAAGCTGCATAGATGTCTCATGATCAGCCCTAAACACAGCCTTGAATCTTCTGGATGAAATTTTGTTATCTACCTTGATTTTTTTAAAGAGTTCCTTTGCTGTTTATTTGAACCACACAACACAAAATAAATAGATAAATTGTGGCATATGAATGCCCTCCCAGCCCTCAGATCTCAAACTTCCCCTTTCTTAGAGGCTTGATCTTTGGGCTGTAGAGAGCTCACTTATGCCTAACTGATGTGATTGGCTGTAGGCAATTAATGATTCTTCTTTTCTATAATATAGGGTAGGAGATTGCTAAGTGCTTATATTGGCATAGCAACATGAAAAAGATTACAATGTTTTCCTTAAATAAAATATAAAATCTATTCAAGATCAGCCTGACCAACAAAGTCGGTTCCAGGACAACCAAAGCTGTTACACAGAGAAACCCTGTCTCAAAAAGCCACACACACACACACACACACACACACACACACACACACACACACACAATCTAAGTCAAAATAAGGGAGAGGACAGATGAACAGGAAGAGTTTAAATTGAGAAAGAAACAACACATTCTATGTTATCTGCATAGAAACTAGGAAGTTCTAATTTAGAAAATTTTCAATAAACCTCCACTTTTTTGCTTTCTAATTCCTTGTTAAGGATTATTATAAATTCTCCAATAATATGTCATGGGGTAGTAGACAAAGAAAGTATCTAAGCAACACACCTGGAAGGCTTACCAGTGAATATAAAGTAAAAATGATTGAGTGTGCTATTCAACTCCAAATGGATCCAGGAATATAAGGCTCCTGTTGCCTTATGAATGTTCCATCTTTAACATGTGACTCCGAGGGCAGTGTGATTGTTAATCTTGATTGCCAATTTGATTTTATTGACAAGAACCTACAGGATTAGCAGGAAAATTGAATATAACTGTAAAGATATTCCCAGAGAGTATTAACTAAAGAGGGAAGCTCACCATAAAAGTACATTGCAGCATTTCATAGGTTGGGGCCCTGGGTGGAACAAAAGGAAAACAGAGAGAGCGAGAGAGAGAGAGAGAGAGAGAGAGAGAGAGAGAGAGAGAGAGAGAGAGAGAGAGAGAAAGAGAGAGAGAGAGAGAGAGAGAGAGACTGTTTCTGGACCCATAATGTGAGTTTATCATGCCTCCCATCTTTCCCATTATTATAGACAGAAACTTCTGAACTATAAGCTGAGTCTTACCATCCCCATGCTGTTTTGCTCATGTATTTTGTCATAGTGATGAAAAGCTAACACAGAAAATTGGAAGCAGTAAAGTGGGGTTGTTATTGTGAAGGCCCAATCCTGTGGTGCTGACAGAAAAGACTACCTCTCTAGGTGTCAGATGGGTATAAAGACTTGATCAAAAATTGGATTAGAGGCTATTTGTGTTGAATTGTTGCAAATAACTTGTATGTATTTTGCCCATGCTCTAAACCATGGAGGATTGAGTTTAAAAGCAATTAAGTAATTAGTGGAGAAAAGGCAGCCCAACATCTAGACTGTGTTATGGTTATTGCTGGTTGCTTTTAGCCAAGTTTATAGAGAGAATTGTGATATAAAAAATCAGAAGGAAAAGATTTTTAAAACATTGTTTGCCTTTAAAAGACAGGCATGTAAAGTTTGGGCCAACAAAAAATGTCTGATGAAGAGACTGAGGCATTAAAAAGAAGCCAATAAATCTGGATAGGATAGAGTACATCTTTAATTCCAGTACTCTGAAGTCAGGGCCAGAAGAGTTCTGAGTTTGGGGACAGCCTGGCCTACGCATCAAGTTCTACACCAGCCAGGGCTAGCTAGTGAGACTTTATCTCTAACAAACGAACAAATACACAAACAACAAAACAAGCACTGGGACAATGGGTATGTTGGGAATGGCCTGGACAGCATGTACAGTTTGTATAAGAGCATGAATATTTTAAATAATCTGGAAGACATTGCTTTGCAAAGAGGATTTGGGGCTTCTTTCTCATTCTGGCCCATCGTGGGCGGTTCTTCCCACATTGACCCAAATAGATATTTAGAAGCCACTATAGTCACAGTCCAAGGGAGCCCAGCTCTCCTCTAGCTGACAGCAGGTCTTGAAACTTTCCTCCTGATGTTTATCTTAGTTGCCGTTCTATTATGGTAATAAGATTCTATTCACCAAGCAACTTATATTTGAGGCTCACAATTAGAGAGTATTAGTGTCTAAGACCATAATGACAGGGGGCATGGCAGAAGGCATTGGCATGGTACTAGATCAATGGCTTAGTACTAACATCTTTATCCATAAACACAAGGCATACACTCATATAGACACACACACACACACACACACACACACACACACACACACACAGAGAGAGAGAGAGAGAGAGAGAGAGAAAGAGAGAGAGAGAGAGATACACACAGACAGACAGACAGATACATATGACTGGGAATGGACTTTTGGGACCTCAAAGCCTTTCCCCAGTGACATACCTCCTCTAACAAGGACACATGTCCTAATCCTTCTCAAGCAGGACCAATAATTCAAATATATGAGCCTATGTGGGCTTTCCCATTCAAACCACCACAATGCTTGCCTTACAGGTATACAGAATGCAAGAGTCATAGCATCATGGAAACTCCCATACAGATTTTAAAGGAAAGCCTGTGAAAATATGTATCAGGGTCAGAACTCCGGAAGGTAGTTATTCAGAGGGTGAGGCATAAAGTTGTGAGGCTGAAGCTAAAGATGCAGTGAAGACTCCATAAGAGTAGAAAGGCCAGTAACATGAAATATCTGCTTTGGAAAGCTGCAGGCAACAAATGACAGCAGCCCAAGAGAGGCCTATGGCAGTGAGGCTGTGCTGCCCTTTGGATCTCACATCTTGTCACAACTTGCCCATGATTCTAGACATGGATCTCCAGGATTTCACATATGCCTTACTAAGTTTTGATCTTGCTTTGGTCCCATGCCTCATTTCTATGGCCCTATCTCTCTTTTTTTGAAATAGGAGTTTGCCCTGAGTACCAGAGGAGTCATTGAAATTGCACATTTGAACAATGTTAGAATTCTTAATATTATGGAGAGTCTTGGAGAGGGACTGAATGAATTTGCATTATGAGATGCTTGAGAACCTTTCTGGGTCTGAGAAGGAATGTTATAGCTATGATGGTTGATCTTCATTGACAACCTGATTGGATTGAGAATCACCTTAAATAGTAAAGAACAACTGTGACAATTATAGAGAATGTTAACTAAGATGGGGAGGACCTATCATGCATCATGCTGTGAGAACCACTGGAATATAAGCAGAAAAAGGAGAGAGCCAGTCAGGACAGAGATTTGATGTTTCTGTTTCTTGCCTGCCATGATGGGAGATGCACCAGAGACCATATCACAGCCTCTCTACCAGGATAAATGAAAATCTGTGAAGCCTTTGAAATTTTGGGTACAAATCAACCTTCCCTCCCTGAAGTTGATTTGTTCATGTATGTTTGTCACAGCAATAAAATATGAATATATCATATGCTGTGAAATAATCCTTATGTACACTAAGTTATTCTGTGATTGGTTTAATAAAAAGCTTATTGGCCAATAGTTGGACAGGATAAGGTTAGGTGGGGAAACCAGACTAAGGACACTGGGAAGAAGGGGCAGAGTGAGAGGGGTCACCAGGAGATGCAGAGGGGAGCAGGAAATGATGGAGGACAGGTAAAGTCATGAGCTGTATGGCAATACATGGATTAATAGAAGTGGGTTAATTTAAGTGGTAAGTGCTAGTTAGTAGCAAGCCTGAGCTACTGGCCAAGCATTTATAATTTATATTAAATCTCCATGACTGTTATTTGGGAACTGGTGTGCAGGGAAAGAAAAGTCTGTCTACACTCATGTGCCTGTTGGTATTAAGCTACAACATCAGAAGAGACATATAAATCTGCATGTGGAAAGATTTTTTGGGTCCAGTGTGGAAGTAGCATTCAAAGGTATTCATTCCATTAGTCACAAAGCCACACAGACTGAAGGGATGTTGGTGTCCAGGAGAAACTTTCCTAGGAACACTAGACATATCATTGATTTTCTTTGACTGAGATATGTTTACTTAGGGTCTGTGGTCTATTAATGCTTTATAAACGTGTCCATTTTTATTTTAAGCAAAATGCTAAAAAAAAAAAGTTAAAACTTGAAAAAAATCCTAATTTCATTTTACAATTTCATGGTTGTAAACAAATATATTTTTTACTTAAAAATGCAAATAAAACAAACAAAAAATCAATATAGCATGAGGCTGGGTAGGTGGCTTATTTGATAAAGTACTTGCCAAGTAAGTGTAAAGACCTGAGTTCAGATTTCCAGAACCTATATAAGATCTGTGTCAATGTGGTGGCCACTTGTAATTCTAATTCTTGGGAGGTGTAGGCAAAGGATGTCTTTGGCATGCTGACATAGCTAGCTTTGTTGGAGTCAGTTTGTTCCAGATTCAGCGAGAGATCTTTCCTCAATAAATAGATTAGAAATGGGTCAAGGTAGACACTTGGGCCTCCACACAAACATCTATACAAATGTGTGCCATCATACATACAAACACGCACACCACACACATATGTGAAAAATGACAACACTTTCAAATATTTATTGTTTGAAATAGATGTACTACAGTCCATGATACCAACATCATTATTTACATAGTTTGACTTTTATACTAATTTAACTCCATATATTTTTGCCCCATTTTTAGACTTGGGTGAGAAACTTCTGACATAGTTTTTACTTCTGTTAAACTGGTGTCTTTTGGTTACAATTTTTAATTATTGTATAAGTAATTCTGAGGCAAGTGCATTTCAATAGATAGTTTTTTCTCTATTGAATTATCTCCTTGGACTTGATATTGAGCAATTGCATTACTGGATTCATTAGTATGAATATTTTAACAATCTCCCACATACTTTTAATCTAGAAGTTTATAGCAGTTTCTGCTGGTATTAAGTTTACTCTTTCATCCAAGTCTCACCATTATTATAATGAATCTCCTTCAGTTATTTTATTAAGTGAAAAAAAAATGATACTTACAGTTGTCTTAACCTTGATTACTAAAATGAATGTCTGTTTTCATTATTTGTGTCCATGTTATTTTTCTTATATCTCTTGAAAGAACTGTTTATCTGATAAAGGGATTGATCATTTGTCTATTGTGTTGGCTGTAATTTATCTTCCTCTTTCTTATTTCCTAAGCACAAGGTTTTTCAAATCCCCTCCCTCTCAGACACAGGGGCTTTGGTGTATACATTCTGTCTATATTTTTTGTTTTAATGTTTCTCCCTGTAATTTGAAAGCATAGAAACCCATCAGCTCTGGGATCTATGTGTGGCTTTGTACTTTATGCTTTTGGCATTTGCATCAATTTTTTCATGGTAGATAGGTAGGAACATTTTCCAGAGATGAGAGCAAGATGAAAGGAGAAGGCAACCAGCTAGTCTTCTGAACTCAGTTTTCCTACTGAGCTGATAGGAGTCTCTCTAAGAAAGGCAAGCATGTGCCTGTGTGTGTCTATAGGGAGTGAGGGTAGATAAAGATAGACAGAAGAGAAATTGTAAGGGGTTGGGATAGAACTGATAAGCTGGGGGAAAAAAACGGTTGCAGCAGAGACCATGGTAAGTCACTGTGAATCTTCCATGATTTTAAGAACTGCTTCATTTTCATTTTCCATGTTTAGCTTGATTGTTTGGGTCATTTCTAGTTTTGGTCTGGTATTCTAGAATCTAGTATAGAAGCTCAATGCAAAGTAATGGCCTCCCCTAAGTTTCATTGACCAAATGATTCCACACATTTGTTGATTTCATGGATTCCAAACATCTTACTGTTAATGTTTGCTTCAAACAAGGTTTCAAAATTAGTTATTATTGAGAAAGTTCACGTTCTTGGGTCTTTTTTCCCCTAGAAAGAATCAAGCCAGCCACCTAGAATGGAATCAAAGCTAAGGACATGAAAACATGCCACTTGGTGGGTAGTGGTGTGGTATTTAATAAAATAGCTTCATTTTTCAGAAAGGCATAAGGAAAATTATTTCTAAATTAATGCTAAAGTAATTGAACAAAAAAATTCATATTTTCTTACACTGAAAGACAAAAATACTTCAAAAGCAAAGAACTTTATAGTTTAGCTATGAGAATGCACTAACAGGTAGTACAGCTACTTCAGGCTTGTTTGAATACCAAATGAAGATAATTCAGAACTTAAGTGAGGTGGCTTTGATGTGCCCAATGTGGCTATTCCTAAGCCTCATCAGATTCCTTGATCATATAAAACAGTTATTGACAGTGCGCAGAAGCTGGGGAAGACTCCAGAGTCTAGTTCAACCCAGGGAAGAAAGGTCTTCCGTGTAGTGAATATATAGACGCTGGGCACAAACAAATCTTCTTCTATTTATTGCAGTGCATGGTCAGGTCATGTCTTCTGCCAAAGCTTTTCTGGGAAGCTGTATGGGGGAAATGATTTGCTGGCCTAGTTTCTGACTTGACTTCATCCCTCTTGGTGGAGGATTACATTACAATTTCCTTTATTACAGGGACAGCTTGTATGGCTGGCAGTCGTTTGAATGGAGAAATAGATTTTAATGAACTATGTTTTCTTTTGTTCAGTTGGAAATTAAGTAGCCACGGGCCAAAATGAGCAGCACAATCTGGACTCAGGCACTGGCTATGAGACTGAAAGGGAAAGGTGAGGGTTTCTATGTTAAGATCATGCTTGGTAAGCCACACTGTTTGCTGCATTACACTTTGACTTACATTGTTATTTTTCTCCCTCAAGTACCAAAAAGCTTCTAGAAAGTAGTGTCATAAACCTCAGGTGACAAGCCACTGAAAGCCACAGGCTAATGTCAGCTAGCAGTTTGTAGCTATCTAGTGATTTATAGCACCCCGTCTTAATTTTCTCTTCATGATGAACAAATTCAACATGTCATAAATAGTATTTCTGTTTAACATTTAAAGATACATGTGCAGATAACACAGATAAAATTATATAAATAACAAGAAAAGTTGGAGTGATAGCAGTTAATCCTTAATTTGATAAATGCATGCAGCTTCCCCTATTTCCGGTACCTCGTAAACATTACTTCATGTGTTATGAAAGGGCTTTTTATGAGACATTATGCAAATTGAAACAATTAGTATTAATTTGTTCATTCTTAATTTATTACTCCCTAGAGAGCCCAACTTGTCTATATGATTTTTTTCCAGAAGACTATTTGTTGATGGGTGTGATTTAAGTGCATTCCTATCCACTCATCATTTTGATAGATGAATTTAGAAGATGATATAGGTTAGTCTGTTTCAAAGCCATGTAACAATTTTGCAACAGAAAGTGGAAAATCTGCCTCGTGTTTATAATCTATTATATTCCTAAAAGTTGGGATAAAACAAGAGAAAATTAACATTAAGGGCAGTAGGCTGTTCTCTTGAAATGATAGTTTGCATGTGATTTTTATTGAAGTTTATTTATTTCTTTTTATAGATATAATTTTTGCCTCTGTGTGTGAGTGGTTACTATGAAGGGCAGAAGAGGGTGTCAGATCTTACAAAACTGGAGTTTTAAGCTACCAGGTGGGTGCTGAGACCTGAATCCCAGTCCACTGGATGGGCAGTGAGTGCTCCTAACCATCAAACCATTTCTCCAACTCCTATTATGCAATTCTTGATGATAAAATCTAAGGATGTCATGATTCTAAGCATCTCTTTCACCCAGAGAGACCAGTGCATTTCAGTTTGCTCTGGGCCTTATGGATCTGAACAATGAAAATCTTTTTCCTAGGAAATTTGTTTAGTCTCCAGCTAATCATGGAGGTTAGTTGCCCCATTTGCAGGTGAAACTTCTGAATGCAGGATAGGGCTCAGGAGTGGCTGCCCTCAGGCACCTGACCCAGTGTGTCTTGCATCTTCAGGGTTATGCAAGGGTGGGCTGCATTCTCAAGCCTTGTATCATGGGTGAGCACTGTGTCAGACTCCTGTAAGTCACAGTCAAAGTAAGTCATGCTTCTGACCTTGAATTTCCAGTGTTTCAAAACTAGGCAGAGGGAAGAACATGTCCTAGAAACCCACAGCCCCACTGGATGCAGTGGATTTCTCTTTTAAACATTGTCCTTCCTTCTTTTCTCCTGTTTTTTGGGGGGGGGGGTATATGCACATGTGTGTACATGCAGACAAATGCCCAAGGATGTCACTGGGAGGTTTTCCTATTGCTCCCCACCTTATCTTTTGAGATAGGGTCTCTCTCACTGAACCTGGAGTAAGTCAATAGCTAGACTAACGGACCACTAAACCCCTGTGATGCTGCAGTCTCTGCCTCCCTAGTGCTAGGATTACAGACATGTGCTGCCATGTAGGCTTTTTAACATTGGGTGCTGGGGGTCTAAACTCAGGTCCCCATGCTTGCACAGGAAGCACTTTACTGACAGAGCCATCTTGTCAGCCCTTCTTCTTACCCCATTGAGACAGGGTATCACTCTGTGGCCAAATTGGAGGCTTGTAAGAAACCTCCTGCCTCGGGATCTGAAGTGCTGGTATTATGGACATACTTCACTGTAACAGCCTTTCTCTTGGGCTACCAACCAGCTCCCAAATCATGACACAGAGACTTGTATTAATTATGAATACTCAGCCTTATCTTATGCTTGTCCTACTAGCTCTTATAAGTTAATTTAACCTACTCTTCTTCATCAATGTTTTCCTCAGGGCTTTTACCTTTCTTTCATACGATATGTTCTACTCTGCATGTGTCTGTCTGTCTGACTGGTGGCTGCCTGGCTAGCTGGCCCTGGATGTCTTTCTCGCTTTTTTCCCTAGTTTTTCTCCTCTTTGGTACTCTCAAGTCTAGATACTTCCTCCTACTTAATCTCTCTGCCTGCCAGCCCCACCTATCCCTCTGTTGCCTAGGTATTGGTCATTCAGCTTTTTATTAGACTACTCAGGTGCCTTAGGCAGGCAAAGCAACACATATTTACATTGTTAAACAAATGCAGCATAAACACATGTAATGCAACTTTGCCTAATTAAAGTAACATTCCACAACACCCCACTACATTCATTTTTGCATGGTTCTTCATCAAAGTTTAAGGATATGATATTGGAATTCAGACAATTTCTTTAAATATTGTAGATCACATAAAATCTACCCACTAAAGTATGGTTGGTCCCACACAATATTGCTTTGCCATTCCTTCTTTTCAAAAGTGGAGAAATTTTCTTTATCCAATGGTATCTGAACCACCATAGTTACTTTCACCAAAAGCATAAACAAGGATGGTTAATGTTAGGTGAGTTCTGGAGCATAGGTGTCAGGAGGGCCAGCAGCTATGTCCTCACCTTTCTGTAACACTGTCCTAAAACATGTGACAAAGTCAGTTCAGTGCAGGGGAGGAAGGCAGTCATGAAGCAGGGAGCCAAAATGCTCTAGCCAACAGCCAGCCCCGCCTGCTAGACAGGTGCATCAGGCCATCCACCTTCTAGCTCAGAGGATCTCCTAGTTCATGCAACTACATTATTGATCCCAGGCAAAGGAATTGCATAGCCAATCTATAGAAATAATACTCATTGTAACTGTTAGACATTTGTTTGGGGTGTGGTTTGTTATTCAGTGGCTACAGATAACTGATAGAAAATTGTGGTAAAGTTGTGGTAAAGATGCACCCAAAATATTGTGGAAATAAATTCACTATCAATGAATCGGTGAACATATTCAAAAGTTAGAATAATCATCTGGAGGAAGTAATGTTTAAATACGAGAATATGACCAGATAGTCTTAAAACTTCTCATGATCACAAAATATCAGTAATAATCTTGTGAACCAATTATGTAATTTTCATGTATGTGTGTGTGTGACCATTCCTCACTAAATACACAGAAGATGTTCTTTATGGATACCTTCTACTAAATGGAGGAACAACACTGACATTCATGGAAATTAACAAACAGGAACCATGTTAGAATCTGGTTGACACAGGAAACCATTAACTATATATAAATCCTACAGGGAGGAGACCTGGGGTGTGAAAGTTACTGGGGTAATTTGTTCCAGCATGGGGCCTCCCTCTGTGTCAGCTTGGTGGGTTAATATCTGGTCTCTGCACAGACATTCAAGTGACGGAACCACCTATGCACCATCTTTAGAAAGTTTCCTCTACAGCATCAACAGAAAATACGTTCTTCTAAGTTTCACCTCTTGTGTGCCTTTCTAACCCTGAAGTTTCTCCATTCCCAATATTAAAACAAACTTTGTATCCTGTCTTTCACACACTGATTCCTTGTTTGTTTTCTGAAGTGTAATTCTTCCACATGCCATCCCTTCAAATGGTGGAAGACAGTGAATCTATTCTTCCAGGTCCAATGTTTATTGGAACATTCTTTTGCATATGATTATGGATACTTTGTGCCTCATTTTTAGTTTCCTTGATACCATTCAAAACAAAACACCTTTAGCTCCAATTTTTAGTGCTAAAATCTATATTCTGTGTGGGTCATCATCATCAGTTCCTAGGATGACACTGGATTCCCCATAGTGCTGTCTCTAAACCTCTATTGCTGAGACACTGGGACTCGGTCAGTTCTGAAGGAGAAGGAAATGTCTTTGTGGCATTGGTGTGGAGAGGAGAAACTGGGGAGAACAAAGGATGCTTCCACATATAATTGGCAGGAGAGAGCCAGCTGTTTGTCCCCTCTTTGTCTTCTCTTTTATGAGAATCCCCACTTTTGTGATGGTTAAGAGTTCACTCTCTGGGTTGGTCACAGTCACTGGTTTACTTAACTGCCTGTTGGTTCAGCATGGCTCCCATGCCGTCTAAAAGCTCAATCTTTGATGGGTTTGTGAATCACTGGACGCGTGTGTGGAGACTCTTATCTGCAGTTCTGGCCAGCTCGCAGCTGGTGGCATTAGATTTAATTGCTCTGATGCACATTTTTCTTTTTCCTGTAATGAAAGTCCTTGAAGCACATGTGCAGCACCCGTATTATCTTCTGCTCTTAGTCCCCACACTATAACTTATGGAAGCCAGCTTGCGTGGAAGTGCAGGCAACAGTGGTGATGACTGTGATGACGGGAGCTGCAGGCGTTGCCTAGGTTCCGATACTCTCTGCTCGGCCGTGCCAGGCTTTTCTCTTTAGTATTCAAGGCACTGAGCCTTGAGTTAGCCTCTTTGTCGTATTATGAACTTAATGTGGTTCTTTCATTTAATATTTGCAGTTATTGTTAAAATAAGATGTTTTTTGGCATTATAATGTAATTAGAACATTTTCTTTCCTCCCTCCAAACCTTCCCATATACCCCTCTCCACTCTCCTTCAAATTCATGGCCTCTTTGATTTATTGTTATTACATGTTATTACATATATATTTGATGTGTCTGATTAGGCATATACATGTGTAAATACATATGCATTCCTAAATCTAATGTACTCAGTCTTATAATGTTGCCTTAATCTATGTTTTCAGGTCTGACCATTTGGCACTGGATGGTCACCTTCCTTACTTCCAGCTCTCCTCACTTGCTTGTCCTTTGTTGTATAGGGTTGAGGTCTCATGGACTTCCCTCTTTTTATTTGTTGTATCCGTTGGTATAGTCCTTGTTCAGTGCACTTTTGGGCAGTCACATTGGTGAGACTTATGGGTGTAGCTTCTGACATTACTAGAAGGCACGATTTCACAGCAAACTCCTCAAGCTTTTACAACCTTTCTGCCCCTTCTTCCCACAATGTTCCCCAAGTCTTAGATAAGGGAGTGTTTTATAGATGTAGCCATTGTGACTAGGCACCACAACTCTCCATTTTGATCAGTTGTTGTTTTCTCTAGTGATCTTTATCAGCCACAAAGAGAAGTTTCCTTGATGTAACTCTCTTTTAAATTATATTATAATTTTATTATTTAAGACAATTTTAAATTTAAATATATTTTGATTATAGTTTTCTCTCCCAAGTGTTTACATATTCTCTCCCCTCCCAAATCATGTAAATTTAAGTTCTTTCTGAAAATCCAAACAAAAACCCAATGCAACAAACCACCCAAGACCAAGAAAAAAAATAACCACCCCAAACTCCAAACCCTCCAAACTGTCACCGAATAAAAGCAAATAAAAGCACGCTCTCAAACACACACACACACACACACACACACACACACACACACACACACACAATCTCACAAAAAACAAAATTCCAAAAAACTTATGGAGTTCATTGTATGATGGTGGTGGATGTACCCATTGTTACTCCATTGGGGTATAATATAAAAAATATAGAGTACCTTTTTTTTTTTTTAACTTCAAGAGGGAAGATAGATACAGGGCACAACCACAGGCTGCATAAGGCTAAACAAAGCTCCAACAGTGAAAACAATTCAAAGCTGGATGTCTCAGATTCATTCCCGTCTTTCAGGTTTCGTTGATGGGTGTGGATAACCTCTTTGACCCCACCCTCAGCATCAAAGCCATAGCCTGCCTTCAAGCTCTCAGCCTGATCCATTTCACTGTGGCTGGTGCTTCTGGTGACTATCATGTGGCACTGGCATTTCCAAAACTGCTGGGGTCCACCATTGCATCTGGGCTCTCTTTAGGAAACTCTAGCCTTGTCACACATTTGCAAGTGTCAGCTGTTCCCCATGACCCCTTCATGTCTTTAAAAGCAATATCACCAACGTGACTCTTGTGAAGTTTGGCTGACACAGAAAGGTACGTTCTTGCACATGAAAGCATGGAGAGGCAGCTTTAATACACGCATTATTGTTAAATCTTGCCTTTCATAAACCTTGTTTTCAGGATAGGGCAGAAATTATATAAAAATCTATCCTGATCCAAATTAGCTTGGAGACCTGTTGTTTCCTCCTTGGTAAGCCCACTCCATGAGTTCACTTTTAATCAAGATGGTGGTGAAGTCACATGCCATTCACCCTCTCCAGTCCTAGCCAAGATGACTGTCAGCCATGTGGCTGCCTAAAGGTGGTGGCAAGCCATGTGTTGCTTATACCACAAAATGGATTCATGCTACATGGTTCATTTAAGATTATCTGTGCATAGATTTTTAACTATCATCTCAAAGTGTTACTAGTTTTAAGTTTCTCATAGATTTTACAGATTTTTAACCATAACTGATAAACTTATAAATGTTGAGTTACAGAATATTCACATAAAGCATTTATTTTTTATTTTATTTTTATTTTTTGGCTGTTCTGCCTCACTTCCTTTCCCCCACCACAGTGCCTGGTATATCAACTGACAAGGGACATAGAGAAGACTTTTAATGAACAGAGAGCTCAGAGATAAATTCTGAGCCACGGCCTAAAAGTAGCCATGGCAGTGGCAATGACTGGCTGCTGTCAGCAGCAGAGAAGGCAAAAAATATCTGACCCATTTCTGTCTCAGCTCCATGCTTTCAACAAAACTTACAGACATACCAGAAAACACAGACAGGCAAAACCTTCCATGGGAAACAGACAAAACTTTCCAACCAACCAGAACCACGTGGGCAGGTAATGTCCTACTATTTGCCCTGAATAGGAGAATATTAGGGTCCTGTCAAACCCCCTCCATGACCCAGATAGGGGATGCCACAAAACAGATCCAGACCTCCATAGATGCTTGCTGAATTTCTCAGGATGGTAGTTCACTCCGGTAGTGCACAACTGAAGGCAGCCTTGGAGCCTTGAAAGGTCTTAGTCATGTGCCTCCAGAAGCAGCTCCTCAGTCCAGGAGATCAGAGCAAAAGTCCAGCTTTAGAATGTGTGTGGGTGGTCTGAATCTCCCTGGGGGTCTCCAGAAAATGTTAATCCTACTGCTGGAGAATAAGACCACTACTACAGTTTAAAGTCAAATTTGGAGCAAGCTTTAATTAAATACTGACCAGGTGGATGGGCTCTGGCCAGGTCCATCCCCAGGTTCCCAGGAAATGCTTAAGTATTTTCCATCAGATCCAATAAGGCACACACATACATCCTGAAGTATTTCCTGCCTGTGAACTTCCCGCCCACATGTGATCAAGCATATCATGTATAATTGGGTCAAGCAAACTTGTTTAGGGGAGTGAAAAACCTGTGGCTTGTTATCTCCCTTAAACAATAGCCTCTAGCATTTCAGGAACTATCTGTCCTTGGGCAAGGGCTTTCAGAGGCATTTGTTTTTGTTTGTTTCATGGATCTCTTAGTCATAGTAATTAAAACTTAAAATGTGCCTTTGCCTCTCACATTTTGCCACACCTTAGTCACAGTCCATCATAGAAGAAAGTCAGGGCAGGAGCAGAAGCAGGAACCTGGAGGCAGGATCTGAAGCAGACATCATGGATGGCTGCCTGCTGAGGAAGCCACCACCCCACAGTGGGCTTGGCTTTCCTGCTTTAGCCAGCAAATTAAGAAAATGGTCCACAGACTTGCCCGCAGGTCAGTCTGACAGGGACGGTCTCTCAATTGAAGTTTCCCCATCCCAGATGACCTTAGTTTGTGTCAAGCTGACAAAGAGCCAACTGGCACAATGATCTTTAATTTTATTGCCCAGTAGTTCTAGTTTAGTGTGTGTCTGGAAAAGAACCAATTTAGGACCAAGTGTTTTCAGCCAAGAGAAGCATAAAGTCGACTTATCTCTGGTTAGATTTCCTCACCCCGCCCCCCAATACTTAAAAGTAGAATTAACATAATTATCAAAAACAAAACCAGCTGGAGTACCAAATGGCAATTTTTCTTTTATATTTATATCATTCCTTGATATACTGGAGGAGTGGCAGGGGAAAAGGCTGAATGATAGAAAGTTAACAAACTCAATGTTCTGAAAGCAAACAAAAACAAAAAGAATCCAAATGCTCTGAAACAATTTGTTGGGGGGAGGTGGGAAAGGCAACACAGATTCCTGAACTTTAAAAACCAAGTGCCATCAGACTGGTGCTAACTCAGATGACTTCTCTAGTGAAAGTGGATCATTCTTGGGGCTTCACATTCAGGGACCTAGAAGTGTCAACATAAAACCACAGCTCTTATTCCAAAAGGAATGAAAAATTATTATCTTGGAGCCATATAAGAGGCCACAGTCCAGAGATACCCAAATACTTGTTTCAGTATGGTAATGGCTAATGAATTTTCACAACGATAGAATAAAGAAAGTCATAAATCATGGTATTTTAAAAATACATATGTGGAAACATTAGATAGCCAAGTTGCAGCAAAGCGGGGAAGTCACTGTTATAATCCTCAGATGTTATCTGGGGACATCTAAACCTTGGGGTTGCTGGAAGCTAAGGGATTTGTTTTTACATTCCAAAGGATTTATCTAATAGTCTCAAAGATGTATGTTAGGTCACTGCGGGCAGTGCATGGCTTATGGGAACTAAAGATAGCCCAAGATAATTTGGCTCTGGACCTATAACATTCCAGCAATCTCAAACATTTTAATCAGTCAATCATCCTTGGAGAAGTTCAACACAGGTGCAGCTTTTTTTTCTGGGAACTTCAGTTCACACTGAATTAATAACAATACTCAGTTATATAAGAATGAGATGACATAAAATGTATATATAAAAATAATAGGTACATATAAATATGCTAATAAAGATTGAGTTGAAATAATATATATAAACTCCTTACCTTACTAATTGACAGACACCAACTGTTCAATAAATATTATTTTATCTTTTTTTTACCTTCTCCTAAGAAATAAGCCTCCCCCCAGAGCCAAGGAACTTGTCCACCATCATATGCATTTGTCATTTATAGAAGGTGTGATTGAGCACAATGTGTTCACTGGGTGAGTGCATAGACAAATACAAGGAGAAGATAGAGTGAAAAATATTATTCACAGCAAGTATGAGACCTCTAGAATAGGTCTCAAAGCGATGTCTCACTTCCAAAAACGAAAGGAAGAGGCATTTTTTGGGGGAGGCTCACACATACTAATTTAGGAAAGACTTGGCATCAGATATTGAGGCAGGCACATTCCTGAACTTGTACAGTTCACAGCTTGAGGCCACTTTCTTTACATATTACCTGTTCAAAATGACCAACATGGAGGCTCAGTGGTTAAGAGCATTTGCTGCTCTTCAGAAGGACAGGCTATGGTTGCCAGCACTCCTATTGAGTGGTTCACAACTGGCTGTAACTTCAGCTCTATAGGATCTGATGCCCTCTTCTGACATTTGTGAGCATTGCACTTATATACACATCCTCATATACAGTCACTCACACCGAGGCCTAATGTCAAACAAAGGAACAATTTGATGGAAGGATTTCCATGAGGTAAAGAGACAGCATCTCTCACCTATAAGTTGAGGTACTTGGCACCAAAAGTACCTGCCTAGCTGCCAATGAAGTGTTCAGTGTGTTTCCCACTGAGAGTCCAGCATCTTTTTTCTTGGTTTCCCTCTCCTGGGATAAGTGTGATTACACTGGATTCCTGTGTGATTCACACTCATTTTATAAAGAAAATCTCTCTAAGCAATGTCTCCCCAGGTAGCAACTGGGAAGTTTGCAATCTCTTAGACATTAGGGTTTAGCTCTCTCTGGTTAAATTTGAGATGAGTTTCAGGTAATGAAAAGAGGGATCCAGGTGTGATGGTACGCACCTGTAGCCTGTTGTAATAGATTTGTGTGAATTCTGGAGTGTGAGTTTGGCTTGGGTAACATGGCCAGCGGCATTTTCCAGAACACAAAAGGGCTTGGTCCTCCATTAAGACACCTCTTCTGAAAATAGTTTGCCACTCTAAGGACTAAACTCTGTGAAAACACCAAGATGTGAACATCTTACTTTTGGATTACTCTGCCATTCCCCAAAGAAACAGGAAATAAGGCCCCTGCTAGCCTTGTGTGATTCTAGGAACTCCTTTCTTATCTTAGTAACGTTTGTGAGACTCATTTTTGTCTGCTCATGTAGACTTACAAGCTTGTTTCCAATTCCTCTTTCCAGGAGCCTAAATCTCATTTCACTCCTATGCTCCAAGCTGTTTGCTTATCCTGATATTTGATTGTCTGTGTCAATCTGGTGCCAAGGTATTTGATCCAACACCAGTCTAGATGTTTCTATAAAGTAATGTTTAAAAATGTGATTAGCCTTTTCAATCTGTAGACTTTGAGTAAAGCAGACAGTGTGTGCTGACCTCATCTAATTAAGGATCATAAGAGGAAAAGACATCTCCCCAGAAAGGGAAAGAATTCTACTTTCTGGCTGCTTTCTGACTCTAGGTGGAGCATGAGGCTCTCATTCAGGCTGGCATGCTTTGACAGTTTCATACTTGTACAATCACAGGAACCAGTTCTTTAAAAATCAGCTCCTCTCTTCTTCTGTATATACACACACATATCCCATTCAGTCTGGTCCTATGTTGACTCCTGGGCTAACACAATTATCTTGCAAAGCCACACGGATCTAATTCCTCAGCCACATTGAAATTCACCCATGGAAAGAACTCAGCAAGGAGGTAAATGAATAGCAAACATCTGAGCAAACCAGATCCCAGGCTTCTGAAGGACATGGGGCTTCTGTTTGGCATTTCTAAGCTCAGTTGGATTCATACTCACTTTTTAAAGTTATCTTCTAATTTTATGAAGATTTCCACTAATGATCCATAGTCCTACCTAAATCTTTTCAGTTAACTTTAACATAGTCCTCCTATATTAAATCAAAGCAGTAAGAACTACCAGGAGAATAACTACAGTGATGTGTGCATGTGTGTAATGTTTGAGTATGTCTGTACAGACAGAAGTGTGTCTTGTTCTTTAGCAAAAACACTTGGATCCACACACCTAGGGTTGGAAGAGAGGGTTTGTATTCTAAGGTAGACCACAGGTAACTACAACATTCCTTGCCTTTCCGTCCAAGAAATCAAATGCCTAATATTTGTTAATAAGCAGTTCAAGCAACATCAGTAGTCAATACAACATGATTTACTGACTTGCTTAACAACTCTGTCCTATTGCTTGATGTGATGGATATTCTTGATTGTCAACTTGACTACATCTGGAATTAACTAAGACCCAAATGGCTGAGTACACCTCTGAGTTTTTTCCCCTTGATTAAATCATTTGAAGTTGGAAGACCCACTTTTAATCTAGATCTGCTGAGGTGGGAAGACAAACTTGAGTCCAGATCTTTTGAGATGGAAAGATCCACCTTTAATCTGGACCACACCTCCTGCTGGCAGTCTATACAAAGGACATGGGAGAAGGAAGCTTTATCTCTTTGCCTGCTTGCTCTCACTGGCAAGTCCATTTGTTTCGCTGCCATTAGAGCCTACTTCTTCAGGATTCCAGCATATACTGAAGACCAGCAGAGTCATCCATTTCATGGACTGAGCAACTACTAGACTCATAACTGCAATTGGTAGACAGCCATTGTTGGGTCAGCTGGAGCAAAGCATGTAAGCCATTCTAATAAATGGCATATGTATGTATGTATACATATACAATCATATATACCATGTATATGAATATATATATATATATATATATATATATATATATATATATAAAAATAATAAATTCAGTTCCTCTAGAGAACCCTGAGTTCTCTTGGTATGCAGGTCAGGACCTTCTGGCAGTCAGGATGCTACCCAGTAATAACTTAGTGAGAATGCTCATTTTCAGGTTAAGATGGATCCTTGCAAAGGATGCTTGGATATGATAGGTCATAACAAAGGATGCTTTGAAGTCAGCAAATGTGCATTTGTGGAAACAGAAATTATTGACAACAAAGCAATGTATATTCTCAGCTATATGAGCACTTTACTTAATTCCATTTGTTTAAAAATATTTATCTTTGTTATTTTTAAATAGTGGTGGTGGAAAACAGGTGTGCAGGGCCCTGCAAAGTCCAGAGGAGGCTGTCAGAGCCCCTGAAGATGTAGCTATAGGAGGTTATGAGCCACCCCACATGGGTGTTGGGAACTAAACTTGGGTCCTTTTGAAGACACCAAGTGCTCTTAATTGCCAAACATCTCTCCAGATTCTTATTTTCTTTGTCTTAATTTTTTTTTTGTGTGTGTGTTAATGGGAATTGAATACAGGCCCTTATGCAAGTTAAATAAGTGCTCTACCCCTGCACTGCACCTATAAGCTTTCAAATATTTCCTCCAAGAAATTAAATGTTCTTAAATTCGTAGAAACAATTACAGAATTGAATCAGAGCAGGTCACGTATTCTTCAGTACAGAGAGAACTCTTTCTTAGCCTTATCAAATAATCTGAGCTCATGCTGTATGACCATTGGAGAATGCACAGAATTCTCAACGACTCCTTAAATCTTAAGAAAGAACCTAAGGAAGGAATAGTTGGAGTGCTAAGAAATACCCTGGGAGTGAAAAAGCATTAAAAGCAGTTTGAAAGGCTCAACTCAGGTCTTTCCATAGAAGAAAGATCGAGAGAAAGAAACAGGGATTAGATGTGGTACCTTGTCAATAGCTTTCTGCTGATAAAGGAGAATAATGGACAAAGCTGAAAGAAGGAAGGGGGCAGGGAGGGTGGTACTATGTAGGCACTGATAATCATAGACATGTAAGTGTAACAGTTCCTTTATTCCATAGCAATTATTTTGGTTGATGTTTCTTTTCATATAAATTTATAGGCTATTAAAGTTCCAAGGCATCCTGAATAGAGATTATCCACTGCACAATTAAGGATTATGGCTCCTCTGAAGATTTTCATGTTTGAAAAGCACAGCAGCTAACACTGGCAGCAGGAAAAAAAGTGAAAAGCATCCTTACCAAGTAGGGCAGAAATTTCATCCTCAGTTGTTCAGAATGTGACAGCAACAACCTGTGGGGACTACCTAGAGCTATAAGACAGAGTATTAGCCTCAGTTCTGTAAGTAAGAGATAAAGATGACAGTCCTTATTAGACACCTCATTCTCCTTTGCTTTTTAGGCTGGTTACTGATCCAGAGAAATGAAACCTGCAGTGTAAGATGAAAAGAAGGAGGGTTCCATAGGGTGGACTTCTACTATGTGTACGATGTCAAAGAATTGTTTGCTTTTGACAGTTCTGTGTTAAGTAATGTAGAATGACAACACAGAAACTGAATCAGGAAAGGAAGAGTTGAAAAGAAAAGCCTAGGAGTGTAAAGAATAATATCCAAGTATGAGTTTACTGGCATTGTTATAATTTTGAACAAGTACCCATGTTGTCACTTGGTTTTTAAAAAATTATAACACATTTATAGAATGAAAAATACTTGCAAAGCATATATCTGGTTAGAGAATTCAATTTAGGATATATAAAGCCCTTTCCCCAAATTTATATATTTTATTTGTGTATATATGGTTTGCATGTACATCTGTGTAACAGAAGAGGACATTAGATACAATGGGACTACAATTACAGACAGTTAAGAGCTGCCATGTTGTAACTGGGAATTAGAACTCAGATCCCCTGGAAGAGAAGCCAGGGCTCTTAACTGCTGAGCCAGCTCCCATGAAGATTTCTAAAACTAATTAATGACAAGAAAAATCAATTTAAAAATGGACAGATGATTGGAATCTCTAACATTTCTCAGAAGAATCCATGTGGCCAACAGCCACAAGGAAAGATGTTTAAGCATCATGATTTCAGGAAGATATCGAAACCACAATGAGATAACAATTTGAACCTACTAGAATAGCTAGCATGTTAAAAAGATGGCTGATAACAACTATTGGAGTGTGTGTCCAAGTCTGGGGTCCTTCTACATTGCCAAGAGGCTTACAATATGTACAGTTTTTTTGGAAAACAGTTTATTAATTTCTCAAGATGTGTAATAAATGATTCCACTTATGGGTATATGCCAAAGAGAAATCAAAACTATGTCACACAAATAATGTCTACAAATATTTATAGCAACACTGTATAATAGCCCCCAAACAGAGGTATGCAGATGTCCATCAATGGATGATTGGACAGATAAAAGGATATTCTTATTGGGATGGAATATTATTGGGCTATAAACAGGAATGAAATTCAAATCCACACTACAGTGTGGATGACCTTGAAAGTATTAAGTAAACACCAGTTCTGTGAATGTCAAATTTTGTGAGTGAGTCTGTGGCTTCTTTTGCAGGTGATGAAAATGTTCTAAAATAAAATACTGATGATGCTTGAACTTTAGGAATGTGCTCAGGACCAGGAACCATGCAGTCTATAAATATGGATTTTGTGGTCTATGGATTAAGAGAAGATCATGAAGATGAGAATCCTTACACTATAAACAATTTCTCAAGAAGTAATTCAGAATGAAGGTTTAGTGTCTTATACTAGCTATTCTTCATTGTTTTTTATCTTTCAAATAACTGTACCAACGTTGTTTGCTTGACTGAATATTATCTGACCAACCCAATCCCCATTTTTATTCATTTATTCATTTTTTTATTTTCTTAAAACTAGGAGGGACAGTGGGACTTTGACAAGATGAAGGGAAAACACTATTTGTCAATTTAATTACTATCATTCTTGTGCTGTGATAAATGTCCAACATTTGTTAGAATACAGTTTTGAGATAATTCAACATTTTGGTTCTGTGAGACAGCTTAGCAGATAAAGGCACGTGCCACAAAGCCTGACAACCTGAGTTTTATTCCTGGGACCTACATGATGGGAGGAACGAAAATATACTCTACAGAGGAAAAGGAGGGATAGCAGAAAGAAAAGATGGCCCTATTTCTTGCATAGAACTTTCTACACATTTAAGCATGACACATTGCTCATGTGTGATTTTGCATATGTCAAATTTTCAAATGATTTCTGTTTCACTTCAAGTCATCTTGCATCAGGGATGTTCTTTGTTTATGTTGATATAAGTTTAAAATTCATTAAAAACAACCTTATTTATCTGTGTATGTATAATGTTTCTCTCTCTCTCTTTGCATGCACAAGTGCTTGTGTGCATTCGTGTGTGTGTGTGTGTGTGTGTGTGTGTGTACAGTGAGTGAACATGCACAAGTGCCAGAAGAGGCAAATCTACATCATCACTTTCTGCTGGTTTCTCTGTAGAGGGTCTAGCCTTGAACTCTGGGATCCTGCTTGGGTAGTCCAGAAGCCAGAAAGCCCCAGAAATCCATCTCTGTCCCTCTCGGGGTGGGGCTACAGATAGCTAGCATGAAACTTGGCTGTTCAAATCCAGATCCCAGTTTTCTTAATCATGGAGCAAGTACTGTTACCTGCAGAATCATCTCTCTACCCCCCTCGTAATCATTATTGTGTGAAAAATAATCATAACCTCCTCTGTGAGATGTTTACATCCTACTCCCAGGCCTGTGACTGTTACATTATGTAGAAAAGACTTTTCAAATGTAGTTAGATTTGGCATTATGTTAGCCAGATTCCCATTATTATAACAAGTATATTTTGTTGCCTTCTGGTGCCCTGCTCAGAGCAGCTTAAGGGCTGGGGACTGCATGCAGGGGAGCCTGCCCTGGCACACCAGCCCATTCAGAGTCTGCCAGCAACCTAGTTCCACTTCCAACCACAGTAAGGAGGAGGTAAGTTTGAGACTGTTTTCAGCCTGTCATCCAGTGCCCTGCTCAGAGTCTCCTGAGGACTGGGGACTGCATGCAGGGGGAGCCTGCCTTGGCAGACTGGCCCAATTTAAATACACATATAACCCCAAATGAAATAGAAGCAGTCATCAAAAGTCTCCCAACCAAAGAAAGCCCAGGGCCAGACGGTTTCAGTGCAGAATTCTACCAGAAATTCAAAGAACAGCTAATACCAACACTACTTAAAGTGTTCCACACAATAGAAGCAGAAGAGTCATTGCAAAACTCTTTTTATGAGGCAACAATTACCTTGGTACCCAAGCCACACAGAATCATAAGTAAGAAAGAGAACTACAGACCAATATCCCTTATGAACCTTGATACAAAAATACCCAATAAAATACTGGCGAATCGAATCCAAGTACACATCAGAGAAATCATCCACCATGACCAAGTAGGCTTCATCCTCGGGATGCAGAGATGGTTCAACATATGAAAATCTATCAATGTGATCCACCATATAAACAAACTGAAAAAGAAAAACCACACGATCATATCACTAGATGCTGAAAAATCAGTAGCCCTATTTTACAGATAATGAAAGTGCTGAGGAAGAAATCAGAGACATCACTTTTTACAATAGCCACAAACATAATAAAATACGGGGGGGATGCTTCCTGAACAATACACCAGTAGTACAGACACTGAGATCAATAATTAATAAATGGGACCTCCTGCTCCAAATGCTATGACAGACTTTGAAGTATCCCCATGGAAAGCTTCACCCTCCCTGGGGAGTAGAAAGCAGATAGGGTGGGGGTGGTTGGGGGGCAGGGGAGGAGGGGAGGGAGAAAGAACTGGGATTGGCATGTAAAACAAGCTTGTTTCTAATTTAAATAAAAAAATATCAAACAAACAAAATAAATGCTTTCACAAATGAAGTAAAAAACAAATATATTTCTACTCAACTTATGATGATAAAAGATTTAGGTGCTGGAGAGATGACTTGGTGACTAAACACTGACTGCTCTTCTAGGGGATCCAGGTTCCATCCCTAGGATTCACAACTGTCTGTAACTTCAGTTCCAGGTGGACTGGCACCCTCTTCTGGCCTCCACAGGCACTGCATGCATTTGGTATACAGACTTAAATGCAGGCAAAACATCCATGCACATAGAAATAAATATGTTTTTCAAATTAATATTTTTGAAAAAAATAGTATCCTCTGCCATGGCTTCAGCATGTGATTGCTTAACCCCAATTCTTGGGTTTGCAGCAGAATGGATTTACTCATCTCATGGTTTAGAAGTGAAAGAGGCTGGACAAGGGATGTAGCTCAGGGGTAGAACACTTTAAAACAATGTGAAAGTATCTGGGTCTGATACCCAACAAAGATGCTTAAAAATAATAATAAATTAAAGGGATTGATGAAGGAGTCAGAGTCCTACTGTCCTCTTCAAGATCATAGGTCAATGACCTAAGCACCTCCTCTAGGCCCTACCTCTTAAAGATGCTACTCTGGGAACCAAATTTTTAACACTTGGAGGCATTAGAGATCCAAACTACAAAATGGGTTTTGAGATGGAAAGATTATCCTGGTAATGTTCCTGATTCCGATGTAATAATAAAGGTCTTCATGAAGGGACAGGATATGAGCAGCCATAGAGAATTATCTAGCATACACGTAGCTCTGGGTTCTAATCTCAAAACCACCAAAACTGACCAACCAACCAACCAACAAGTTCCACTACAAGAGACAGAAGACCATGAGGAGATGTGACTCTTGGAAGCAGAGATCAGAGTGAGGTAGGGACCAAGGACTGAGGAATGCTGGGAGTATCTGAAAACTGGAAGTTAGGGGACAGATTGGGTTCTAGACCTTATATGAAAAATAACAGCTCTACTGACCAATTTTAAACTTATGACCCCCAGAATATATACATTTAACTACTGATTTGTGTTAACTTGCTACTGTATTAAGAAGCAGCATATGTAATTATGGTAAAATGTGCTTGACTGTTGACCTAATGAACCACTATTCCCAATCCAATTTGCTTCCCAGGAGCAAATTTTCTGAAATAACAACTGAATCAAAGGGAGCTGGGTCTTCAAGGACTGAATGAAGTTCAGCTCATGAGTCAGAGTAGGACCAGTTTCCATGACCTGGCCATCAGGGTAGTCCTGGATTCTGCCTAACCACACCACCATCCCTTTCCTGTCTGTGAAGAAGTCATCACTAAACTGCATTACAGAGTGCTGCACTCTGCTCTACAACACAGTGAAAACTCATTGGTTTCTTAAGTATTATTACTTCGGAAACAAACTGCAAGACAAATATGAACAAAGAGTACAGAAACCAAACTTTCCAAGCTAAAGAGTGGAGGATGGGAGTATATTGCGGTAAATAAGGATCAGGATAAACAAATAGGCTGAATAGATGTTTATTCAGGGAGAAATAACTTACAACCTAGACAGATGAACACCAGGAAATTCAACCCGATCCTCTCCTGTCCGAGTCACGCCAGAAAGAGAGCGCCTTCCTGGCCCCTTCCGACCTCCTTCCTCAGGTCACCTCCGCCCATAGCTCCACCCCCCAATGGGCGTGGTCAGTGCTACAGAAGGACTACCTCACTACAATTCCCCTTTTAGTCTAAAGAAAAGATTTAGGCTTAATACAAAACTATATACAAAACAGTGAATAACAAGTGTGCTCTAAGAAAAGGAAAATCGAGAACAAAATGACCTACATATCTAGTCCTAGGGTGAGGGCATAATGGAGTTTACAATAGAGTTGTCCTAAGCTGGAAAACGTAAGTCTAGTACCTAATATATCTAACTAGGAAGAGAGAATAATAGTTGTGATAGTTTAATCTTCAACCTCATCAAGACCTGAGAAGGAAAATAACAATACTAGAGTAGACAGGAAATGTGGATGGACAACTTCCAAAACGGTGCAGCAAGGACAGAAACAGCAAGCCACCTGAACAGTCACCCTAGGTCTCACAGCGACGTTGGTACACCCAGATTTGGCTAAGGCCAAGAGAACTTGACAGACCACAACAACAGCAGGGAAATAGAATGGCTGTCTTACCCTGACTTGGCAAGGTCAAGCAGTCTTCTATATTTGTCTCCTGCAAGCACATAGGACTGCATGTCCAAATCAGTGGTCAAGGTGGGGGCAATTCTATGCCCAACAGGCCATTAGCTGAGGCGAGATTGAACTCCAGCAGGAGCAACAACAGTGTCCAACATATTTTCGGGAAAATGCACGGTGCTGTCAGGAGCAACAGTGTCTCATGTCAAAGGAGTACTAATATTAAAACATTTAAATGCCATGTTCTGCATGTCTATGAAGGATTGAAGATTAAGCATCTATATCTGACTAATCTCATAGGTACAGGAAATGTGAGTGAAGATAATCTGTAATACTCGGGAACTTAGCTAAAAAGACTGATTAAAACTTTCCTGAGTAAAGCAGGAACAAATACTTATATTGTTTAACTATTTACATATACCTACATGTAAATCCCTAAAATAGAGGTAGAGTATAAGTGTCAAGACAAGAGGTAGAACTATAAAGGGCAGCAAGATAAATATCCCAAATTGTATCAATATACAAAATGTCTTGAACACAAGAAAAGTATACATACATAGAATATGGTAAAAATAATGTGCATAAATATTATAAGTGGAAACATTTAACACAATATAACAAAATATAAACTTAATTTTACATAGCTTACCACATAGGAATACATAACAATGTAAGCTGTAAAATACTATCTCATTCATACTCAAATTCTCAAGGAAATAGGCTAATCTACTTATATCCCATCTAAACCATACCTTTACCCACCATTCCCTATTCCTGTCTAAAAGATAAACCCGAGTGTAAGCATCACCCAATCCCAAATAACTAAAACCAACCCAAAGACGATGACTATTATCCCAAATTTCCAAGGGTAGGGAAAGGGGGCGTAGTCATATTAAGATTACTTCCTGCTGAAATGGGACGATGATTGCTCCAATGGATCCTGTAGGAAGAAAATTTTTAGCAACCAAATTTCTCAACAGAACTGGCTGTGACATATGTAGTTAGTCACTGTGTGGCAGAAAATTCTTGACTGTAGTTCTATTTGAAACTGGCCAGGGTGTAATAAAAAGGTGCACCATTACAGCTAGCTAGTCATGAGTTGTCTCGAGCAAAACAGTCTCAAACCGGTTTTAGGGTGATGTTTGTAGTTCCGATGCATCAGGTTGAGTCAAGTGGAAATGATGATGTGGGGCCCCATCTTCTTTCCGGAAAGTTCAAAGACTGCTGTTAGGAATCGTTATTATTCCTTGTGGAAAAGTTACACATCAATATTAAAGTAAAATTTTCAAGTTTTAAGGTATGCATTAGGGAAAGACAACAATAAGCATTAAAAGTATGTGAGAAAATTAGGATTTCAGAGAGAAAATTGCATAAGATATGAGTCCCCAGATTTTGTTTCTTCTGCCTTACACCAATTGGCTTCTTGATTTAAGGCAGAAACCATGAATTTAATCTTAACAACATGCTTGAATTTAGAGAAGGAAAGCCAAATCCAACTCCAAAGCCAGCATTGGTTTACAAAATTTGGGACTTCAGGAATACTAGATAATAGAGAGAAATAGATTTCTATATAGAAATAGTTTACTACAATTAAATTTTTTTTTTTTTTTTTTTTTTTTTTTTTACCATATATCAGATTCTGCTTCCTTAAGTGATTGTTTCTGAAGAGCTGTCTTCTCTTCTGTAGGCACCTACATGTTCAGTGTCTTTTGGCTGTTTGATGATAGGTTTTCTCTGTTTTCCTGTAAAAACAAGAACAGAACACTTCCCCTACCTTTGAAAGGCCTCCGCACACCTCATAGGACCTAGTTTGTTGGATGACTTGTCATTTCTCTTCATTAAGATGCTTCTCTTGTTCAACTCGGATCTTGATTAACTTAGATGGTATCCATAGTTTTTCTTCTCCTGTAGATACAAATGCAAAACCCCTACCCCAACGTAACACATATCCTGCTTTCCATTCTGAGGTCAGTACATCCTTGAAATACACTGGCTGATTTAGTTCAGAAGTTTTTTCTATTGTCCAGTGTCTTTCTGCAGCTGTTTTTCCTTTTTCATCAGCATTAAGAAAGTTTAATGTTAATAAAGCATTATGTAATCTGTGTTTGGGTGTTTTGGTTCCTCCTGCCTGTTTATGGAGCATTTCTTTTAAAGTACGATTGGATCTCTCAACCACTGCTTGTCCTGTAGGATTGTGTGGTATACCAGTTATGTGCTTTATCTTGTAATACTCAAAAAACTGTTTCAATTTGCTGGAGACATATGCTGGAGCATTGTCAGTTTTTATTTGTGCAGGTATGCCCATAATGGCCATTACCTCTAAAAGGTGCGTTATAACAGAATCAGCCTTTTCAGAGCTCAGAGCAGTAGCCCACTGAAACCCTGAAAATGTATCTATAGTGTGATGTACATATTTTAATTTTCCAAATTCTGCAAAATGAAACACATCCATTTGCCATATTTCATTCCTATTTATACCTTTAGGGTTACTGCCTGGTGGTAAAGGAGTTTGGTTATAGAATGAGCAAGTAGGACATTTCCTTACTATTTCCTTGGCTTGTTCCCAAGTGATAGAAAAATCCTTTTTTAAACCTTTGCTGTTCACGTGGTGTTTCTTATGAAACTCTGAGGCTTCTAGCACACTTCCTATCAATAAACGATCAATTTCATCATTGCCTTGTGCTAGAGGACCTGGCAGACCCGTATGGGATCTGATGTGTGTTATATATATAGGATGAGTCCTCTTTCTGATAGTATCTTGTAACTGTATAAACAATGAAGTTAATTCTGTATTGTCAGGAATAAATTCTGCAGTCTCAATGTGTAAAACGACTCTCTCTGCATATTGAGAGTCAGTAACTATATTGAGGGGTTCTTTAAAATCCATAAGTACCATGAGAATGGCATACAATTCTGCCTTTTGTACAGAATTGTAAGGGCTTTGAACCACTTTACTAATATTTCCTGATTTATATCCTGCCTTACCTGATTTATTTGCATCAGTGTAGAATGTATGAACTCCAGAAATAGGTGTTTTTCTTACAATGCGTGGAAGAATCCAAATCGTTTTCTTTATGAATTTGATTCTCTCAGTTTTGGGATAGTTGTTGCTAATTGTTCCCAAAAAGTTACTGCAAGCTCTCTGCCAATATTCGTTATCTTTCCATAATGAAGAAATTTCCTCATTAGTTAAAGGTACTATAATTTCTGCTGGGTCCCTTCCTATTAGCTGACGAAGTCTTAATTTACCTTTTATAATCAAGTCAGAGATCTTTTCTATATATGTTTTCAGTTTTTTATTCTGTTTATGTGGTAGGAATATCCATTCTAATATGATATCTTCTCTCTGCATCAAAATCCCTGAAGGATATTCTCTAGATGGTAATATAACCAGAATACAGTCTAGGTTTGGATCCACACGGTCCACATGTGCTTCTAGTATCCTCTTTTCTACCCATTCTAATTCCTTCTCAGCTTCAGCTGATAGTATTCGTGGACTATTCAAGTCCTTATCTCCTTTTAGGGCCATTTTCAAGTTTTTCAAATCATGCCCTTCTACTCCAATTATGGTTTGCAGTTGAGAAATCTCTCCTAGTAATTTTTGAAGATCATTAAGAGTCTGGTAGCGATCTCTTCTGATCTGTACTTTTTGTGGTCTAATTTTCTGTAGACCTATTTTATATCCTAAGTAGTTGATAGACTCTCCTTTTTGTATTTTTTCAGGTGCAATTTGTAATCCCCAGCGAGGTAAAACTTCCTTTACTTTCTCAAACATTTTTTCTAATATTTCTCCTTTAGAGTCAGCTAACAATATATCATCCATGTAATGATAGATTATGGATTGTGGAAACTGTTTACGAATTATTTCTAACGGCTTTTGTACGAAATATTGGCACAGGGTGGGGCTATTTAGCATTCCCTGTGGCAAAACCTTCCATTGATATCTCTTCACCGGTTGAGAATTGTTATAATTAGGTACCGTGAAGGCAAATTTCTCTTTGTCTTGTTCTTGTAAAGGTATAGTGAAGAAGCAATCCTTTAAATCAATAACTATAATAGGCCATTCTTTGGGTATCAAAGAAGGCAAGGGCATTCCAGGCTGTAGAGAGCCCATTGGCTGGATAACTTTATTGATGGCTCTCAGGTCTGTAAGCATTCTCCATTTACCAGATTTCTTTTTGATCACAAATACAGGAGAATTCCAAGGGCTGGTTGATTCCTCAATATGTCCAGCATTTAGCTGTTCCTGAACCAGGCTTTCTAAAGCTTCTAACTTCTCAGAGGTCATAGGCCATTGTCCTACCCAGACAGGTTCCTCTGTTAGCCATTTTAAAGGTAGGGCTTTTGGTTCCTCTGTTTGTTCAGCATTTGTATTTTGTTTTTGTACTGCCTGGATATTTGGTCTCTGTCTTGTATAGTACTTAACAGTATTCTTTCCACAATCATGAGGTCGTCTATGGTTCCTATCTAATACAGGAGGAATGTTAATCTGTGTATTCCATTGCTGTAATAGATCACGACCCCATAAATTTATCCCTACATCAGCCACATATGGTCTCAACCTCCCTCTCTGTCCTTCTGGTCCTATACAGTCAATCCATCTCGTGCTTTGTTTTACCTGAGCCAGGGTTCCAATCCCTAAGAATTGAACATTTACCTCATGCAGGGGCCATCTTTGAGGCCAAGATTTATTAGATATGATAGTTACATCAGCTCCAGTGTCCACCAGACCCTCAAACAGTCTATTATTCATCTTAACTATCAATCTAGGCCTATGACTATTTATAGCAGTTTGCCAAAATATACGTTTTCATTTCCTTCTGTCATGTTTGATTCAACTTCCGTCACTAGTTCGTCATCCAGAGCAGTATGAGTTTTTATAATAGGCACAGAATTTTCTAATTGTCCTGTGGGAGATTGTCTTCCACTGTGACTGGGAATGTTCGAACCACCTGTGACGTGGGGGCCTTCGAGAGGCCCCCCAAGGAGTTTCCCGATGGTAAAGGGTTTCCTTGCTTGTCTCTGGTCGATCTACACTCATTTGTCCAGTGTCTGCCTTTGCCACACCTTCTACATAACCCAGGAGGCTGAGGCCTTCTGTTTGATTCATTCCTGGGGGTGTTACTTCTAGGGAAGCTTTGCCTACAATTTCTTTTTAGATGTCCTATCTTACCACAGTTATAACATCTGACATTATGATATCTTTTCAAACCTTTGGGGATGGCTTCTCCTACCCAAGCTTCTAAGTCACCATAGTAAGGAACTCTGTTATCTTGATATCTTCTCTGACCTTTAGATATGGCTTCTCCTATCCATGCTTCAGTCTTGTTGTCATTATACTCAATGTTGCCTGTATATAGGACCCATTCATCCAAGGGTGCTGATCGCATTTTTAAAGGCCAAAGCACCTGTTTGCATTGAGGATTCACATTCGTATAAGCTAAAGATTCTATGAGTATTCGCCTAGCATCTATGTCTGCTATCTCTAATTGTACTGCCCTAGATAATCTTTCTAGAAAGATACTAAAACGTTCTCTAGGTCCTTGCTTTATCTTGGTATAGGGTTCTATCCTCTCTCCTAATTCATGAACCTTATCCCAAGCATTCAAAGCTGCTGTACTGCATAGAGACAAGATGTGTTCATCATAGGCAGCTTGGGTTTCTGGGTCAGCATAGAGACCCTCACCAAGAATTTTATCTTGGGGAGCTTTATACCCTTTCTTTAAGCCCTGAAGTTCAAGAGCTTTTGCTTCCTCTCTCCATAAAGCCCTCCATTCTATTTGAGAGGCGCTTTCAAGGACAGCTGATATTAATTGATCCCAATCCTTAGGGGTTACCTTGTTATTCCATGCCCATGATTCTACTAATTGCTTCACATAAGGTGAATGCATGCCATAAGAGACTACTGCTTCCTTTATACCTTTTAAATCTTTCATACGTATTGGTTCCCACTGATATGCAACGACACCTTTTGGATGTTTCTTCGTTGCTGGCTTTTCATGAATAGATACAGGGAAAGCTCCCCTGACCCTAAATGGTGTGGAAAATTTTAAATCTTTTTCATGCCTTGTTACCTGTAGTTCTTCTTCTGATGTATCAGACTGAAGGTCTTCTAAAGCCTGAAATCTATTCACCATTGTTTCTTTGAGTGTCTGAACTTCTTGAATCAAATAACTTTCTAGAGACTTCATTGTATCAGTCAGTTTCTTACTTTCTCCAACTACAAATGATTCCATGTTTTTAATCTTATCATCCTTAGATATTATCTGAATGGCGTGTAAACTGCCTTCCAGAAACAATGTTCTATCTGCTAGCTTGCCATTATCCTCAGACATGGAAGAGATTCTGTCATCTAGTCTTTCTATCTGATGTTCCAGTTTTTTAAACTTATTAGTAGCTTCCTCCGACCAGGAGTGGGCTGTTTCTGCTAGTTTGTTAATGCATTGCATTGTTTCTGTTCTGGTTATTGAAGTATCTGACATTAAACAAATTATACCTTTCAGCTCGCCAACGCCATCTTCAATATTCTGAATCTTTCTTTCTATATTTTCTATGCTTTGAATTCTATCATTTTCAATGTTTCGAATCTTTGTCTCTATGCTTTGAATTCCATCATTTTCAATGTTTTGAATCCTTGTCTCTATGCTTTGAATTCTATCATTTTCAATGTTTGAATCTTTGTCTCTATGCTTTGAATTCCATCATTTTCAATGTTTTGAATCCTTGTCTCTATGCTTTGAATTCTATCATTTTCAATGTTTGAATCTTTGTTACTAAGTCTCCCATGGTTTGTACAAGTTCCTTATTGTTTGCTGTAATCTCAAACCATTTCTTTAAGAATATCATGTTAATGATGAAACCCATTGCTATTACAAAATAAAAGTATATATTGGTCCAGTCATAAGTTTCTTCTGCTAAAATCCCTTCTACATATGAAGTAAAATAATTCCTAAAGTTCTGCATAGTAAAATTATCTGCCATAGTTATAGAACAATTTATCTCAGATTTTATATCAGCTTAAATTGCAAAGGATGTTACAATTACCTTAGGTGTAATTCTGCTGTCCTGGAACTTTGATGCTTTTAGTTGTATATCTCCGCTTGTGGTAGCTACGCCTGGAGGTGTGTCATCAAATAGCGCCTAGCTGCCCAGGCTCGTCTGATCCCGGTTCCTGTAAAAAGTTCTTAACAAACTATGGCAAGCAGAATTTTGTTAAAAGGGGACTTTTGGAGTTACTTGTAACACAAGACGAAACGCGTGCAAGCCGGGCGGGTGCCGCCGGGCGGGTGCCGCCGGGTGGGTGCCGCCAGGCGGGTGCCGCCCGAGAGGCTCTGCGCGAATGCAAAGTCCCGTGCGGAAATGGGCAAAAAATGTTAAGCGGTAAGTGCCTTCTCAGGTCTGCTTTAGCGGCAAAGATCTCCTTTGCAGTAAGGAAGAGGCAAATGTCCCAAAGCTGTGGTGAGTCCACCTGGTTAAACCCTGCCCGTTGGGGAAGGTGGGGGGGGGGGGCGGCTTCTGCCGCCTGGGGGGCAAAACCCAGGTAAATTCCGCTTCTGACACCAGATATTGCGGTAAATAAGGATCAGGATAAACAAATAGGCTGAATAGATGTTTATTCAGGGAGAAATAACTTACAACCTAGACAGATGAACACCAGGAAATTCAACCCGATCCTCTCCTGTCCGAGTCACGCCAGAAAGAGAGCGCCTTCCTGGCCCCTTCCGACCTCCTTCCTCAGGTCACCTCCGCCCATAGCTCCACCCCCCAATGGGCGTGGTCAGTGCTACAGAAGGACTACCTCACTACAGGAGTATGTAGGGAAATCTGGAATCTGTTGCCATGCATATAGCTCAGCAAGTAATAGCTTATAATTGCCCAAGTTGATGGGTAATTACATAATCGAGGCAGAAGGCAAAACTTGCATTTGTCTCCTTGATTGATTGTCACACCAACTAATTTCTTGTTTGAATACCAGCAGTTTCTATTATGTTCCTTGAAGTGAGCTGGAGTTCCAACAGATGCTAGCCCAGCAGCAGCTACAATGGATGGCTGTGGGGAGGGGCTTGTAAACAACAGTCAAACAGTGACTAACCTACCAACTGTGGAAAGCCCAGAGCTTCTTCACATTCAGACTTTGCTAGAGGTAAAAAGAAATGATGGTGCTATTTGTCCCTGAACATCTTTAACCCTAAGGGCAGATAGACTAGGTTTGGCTACACAAGCTACAGACTCTGATGATCCAGTTCCTAATGTTCAATTAAACCTAATCAGACACATATGGGCTGCTGCAGACTATTGTTAATAAGCTGCATGGTGATTATGGAAATGGCTATTAGTTCACAAGAATGACTATAATTGGTATTATTTGCACAATGAGCCATTTTAAAACAGTTGCTTTTGCTTTTCATTTTTGGAGTCCTCCTGAGTCTGTAATCAGAATGAAAATCACTGTTTTCTCCCCCTTCTTAAAAATCTAAGTCATCAGACAGCATCCCTTTGGAAAGGCGATAGTGTAGAGGTCCCCAAAGTGTCTTCTACATTCCCACTCGAGGGCCAGGATTCCTCCCAGGGTTGGGCTTTATAATTCTGGTCTCTTCCTGAGGTGCTGCCTGTTCACTGCACTGGGTGTTTTGGGCAGTGAACTTTTATGCCTAGAGGCTTTAATGAGTCCACTCTGAGTGCAGGTGGGCAGCAGTGTTTGGGGAAGCTCAGCCTCAAGGACAGTATGTATTTTTTGTGTCTGGTTTCTTCCAACTATCATAAATAATGTGTTTGATATTAATTTATTATTTTTACATTTATTTATTCTCCTCCCCCTCTCTGTGAGTGTGTGTGTGTGTGTGTGTGTGTGTGTGTGTGTGTGTGTGTGTGTGTGCTCGTGCATGTACACATGCCAATGGGATAGAGTGGAGGTTAGAGGAAACTGCCGTAGTCAATTCTCTGCTTTTACCATGAGGGTTCTGGGTTTGAACTCAGATCATCAGTCATGGTGGCAAGCTTCTTTACTCACTGAGTCAATTCACTGGACTGTAGCCATTTCCTTGTTTGAATACCAGCAGTCTCTATTGTGTTTCTTGAAGTCAGCCAAAGTTCCAACAGATGCTAATCCAGCAGCAGCAGCAATGGATGGCTGTGGGGAGGGGCTTACAAATTCATGTAAACAGTGACTAACTGGGACTTTTTTTTTTTACATGTCTATCCCAGTTCCCTCTCCCTCACTCCCCCTCCCTTCCTCCCTCCCTCTTACCCTCTCTTCCCCCCTCACATGCACCCTGACCACCCTCCCCTCCCATCCCCTAACCGGGATTTTAATGAGGATTAGATTGAATCTTTAGATTGTTTTTGGCAAGATTGCCATTTTTACTACGTTTATCCTACCTATCCAAGAACATGGGAGATCTTTCCATTTTCTGGTATCTTCTTTAATTTCTTTCTTTAAAGACACAAAGTTTATATTATATAGGTCTTTCACTAGTTTGGCAAGAATTACCACAAGATACTTTCTTTGTTTGTGGCTATTGTAAAGGGTGATGTTTCTCTGATTTCTTTCTCAGCCCCTTTGTCATCTGAATAAAGTATGGCTAGTGATGTTTTTGAGTTTATCTTGTATCCTGCTAGTTTGCTGAAGGTTGTTTATCAGCTGTAGGAGTTCCCTGGTAGAGTTTTTTTGGGTCGCTTATTTAAACTATCATATCATCTGCAAATAGAGAAAGTTTGACTTCTTCCTTTCCAATTTGTATCCCCTTGGTCTCCTTTTGTTGTCTTATAGCTTTAGCTAGAATTTCAAGTACATCATTGAAAGATATGGAGAGAGAGGGCAGCCTTGTCTTGTTCCTGATTTTAGAGGAATCGCCTAAAGCTTCTCTCCAGTTTGATGTTGGCTGTTGGTTTACTGTATATTGCTCTTACTATGTTTAGGTATGTTCCTGTTTCCCTGATCTCTCCAAGCCCTTTATCATGAAAGGGTGTTGAATTTTGTCCAAGGCTTTTTCAGCATCCTGGGAGATGATCATATGGTTTTCTTTTTCAGTGTGTTTATATGGTGGATCAAATTGATAGATTTTCATATGTTAAACCATCCCTGCAATCCAGGGATGAAGCCTATTTGGTCATGGTGGATGATTTCTCTGATGCATTCGTGGATTCGGTTTGCCAGTATTTTATTGAGTATTTTTGCATCGATGTTCATCAGGGATATTGGTCTGTAGTTTTCTTTCTTAGTTGTGTCTTTGTGTGGCTTGGGTAGCAAGGTTATTGTGGCCTCGTAGAAAGAGTTTGGCAATGAACCTTCTGTTTATATTGTGTGGAACAATTTGAAGAGTATTGGTATTAGCTCTTCCTTGATTTTTTGGTAGAATTCTGCACTGAAGCCATCTGGCCCTGGGCTTTTTTTGGTTGGAAAGATTTTGATGACTGCTTCTATTTTGTTAGGATTTATAGGTCTATTTAAGTTGTTTGTCTGTTCTTGATTGAATTTTGAAAGGATAATAATCAACTTAATATGAAAAAAAAAAAAGATTCAGGATAGCCAAAACAACCCTATACAATAAAAGAACTTCAGGAAGAATCACCATGCCTGACTTTAAGCTCTACTACAGAGCTATAGTCCTGAAAACAGCCTGGTAATGGCATAAAAATAGACAAGTAGACCATGCAATCGAATAGAAAATCCCGATATTAACCCACACATCTATGAACACCTGAGTTTTGAAAAAACAGCTAAAAGTACACAATGCATGGAGGAAAGCATCTCTAACAAATGGTGCTGGCAGAATTGGATGATGATGTGTAGAAGACTGCAGATAGACCCATGTCTATCGCCATGGACAAAACTCAACTCCAAATGGATCAAAGACCTGAACATAAATCCAGCCACACTGAACCCCTTAGAAGAGAAAGTAGGAGGTACCCTTGAACAAATTGGTATAGGAGGCTGCTTAGTGAACATAACTCTAGTAGCACAGACACTGAGATCAACAATTAATAAATGGGACCTCCACAAACTTAGAAGCTTCTGTAAGGCAAAGGACACAGTTGACAAGACCAAAGGGCACCCCACAGACTGGGAAAAGATTTTTACCAATCCTACATCTGACAAAGGGCTGATCTCCAAAACGTACAAAGAACTCAAGAAACTAGTCAATGAAACATCAAATAACCTATTAAAAATGGGGTCAAAACCAAAGAGCGAATTCTCAATAGAGGAAATCAAAAAGGCTGAAAGACACTTAAGAAAGTGCTCAACATCCTTAGCTATCAGGGAAATACAAATAAAAACAACTCTGAGATACCATTTTACTCCTCCAAGAATGGCTAAAATTAGAAATACCAATGACAACTTATGCTGGAGAGGATGTGGAGAAAGGGGAACACTCATCCACTGCTGGTGGGAGTGCAAACCTGTACAGCCATTTTGGATATCAGTATGATGATACCTCAGGAAAATGGGAATCATTTTAACACTGGACCCAGAAATCCCCCTCTTAGGCATATACCCAAATGATCCAAATCCATGCAACAAAGACATGTGCTCAACTATGTTCATAGCAGCATTATTTGTAATAGCAAGAATCTGGAAGCAATGTAGATGCCCCTCAACTGAAGAATGGATAAAGGAGATGTGGCACATTTACACAATGGAATTCTGCAGGGGGAGAGGGGAAACAATGGAAGCTTGAAATTCCCAGGCAAGTGGATGACACTTGAAGAAACCATCATGAATGAGGTAACCCAGTCACAAAAAGAGGAACACAGTATGTATTCACTCATATATTAATTTTAGACCTAGAGCAAAGGATCACCAGCCTATAATTCACACCGCCAGAGGAACTAGGATACAAGGTGGATTCTAAGAGATTCATATAAGGTCCTTTACAGAAGGGGGAAGGGACAAGTTCTCAAGAGCACATGGGGAGGGGGGCAGTGAGTGGAGAGGGACTAGGAAGATTGAGTCAGGGGAGGAATAGAAGACAGAAAAGAGAAAAGGAGGGAGAGAGAGAGGGGGGAAGAGAGAGAGTACATAAAAGAGGGAGCTATTAGAGGATTGAAGAGAAAACTGAATCTAAAGAAATATCCAGAGACCTACAAGACTGACTCCAACTAACAATTTGAGCAACAGTGGAAAGGCTACCATAAATGCCCTTCCCTGATAATGAGATCAATGACTAACTTATCCACCATCATGGAGCCTACATCTAGTACCTGTTGGAAATAGAAGCAAACACCCACAACTAAACACTGAGCTGAACTAGAATTCAGGTGCAGAGAGGGAGGACAAGACCATGCTGCAGAAACACATAGAGGTAGCTGACCTGAATAAGGAGGAGCTAATGGGCCCCCAGACTGATACCTGGGAATCCAGCATGGGACTGACTCAGACCCCCTGAACATGGTTCTCAGCTAGAAGGCCTGAGCAGTCTAAGGGACCTCAGACAGTGGAATCAGGATGTATTCTTGGTGCACAAAAGGACCTTGCAGGCACATCCCCCATGGAGTGATACCCTTAGTCTAGAGACAGGAGAGAAGTCCTAGTCCCTACTTCAAATGACATGGAAGATTTAGATGACCCCTCCTGGATGGCATCACCCTACATGTGGAGTGGGGGTGGGTGGGACAGGAGGCTGTTCGGAGTGCATGTGGCGGGGGGGGGGAGAGGCAAAGAGGAAGAGAGTGAGGAAGGGAGGAAGGGAGGAAGGGAGGAAGGGAGGAAGGGAGGAAGGGAGAGGGAGCTGGGATCTATATGAAAAAACCAAAACAAACAAAACAAAACAAACAAACAAACAAAAAACAAAAAACAACCAGTGATTAACTTTCCAACTGTGGAAAACTCAGAGCTTAACCACATTCAGATTTTACTGGAGGTAAAGCCTGTGTCATGGGTCAATTTTTTATTTTTTATTGTTAACATTGAGAGGTATCCCATTATAAGAGTATACCATAACAGGTGTATACATTCTGTTATAAATGGGCAATTTTGTTAATCACAGTTTGACCCATTATGAACAAAGCATGAATGAGTATTTCTGGAGGAGTCTTTTAGTGAGCACAACTCTTATCTAACTTTATTACAAACAGCCAAATGAATTTATAGCATCTTATAGTCACGCCATCAATATCTGCCCTTTCTGTAAAGCTTTCATCTTACATGTATCATAAAAACTTGCATGTTGAAAGTTTGGAGTCAGTGGGAGGTGAAGTTGTCTCTAAGAGGTTGGGTTTTGTGGAGGCCTTTAGATCATGGGGATGTATTCTTGGGTATATTTTGGGACCCTGGCCTTCTTTCTCTTTTGTTCCATGTCCATGATAAGAATTCTGTGATGTGCTACAGTGATGATGTGCTGTCTTGCTATGCATCCACAGACACAGCTCCAACACAACATGGACTGGATGCTCTAAAACTGTAAGCCAAAGTAAACCTTCTCTCATTCTAAGTTGATTCTCTTGAGTGTTTAGTAATGGAAATAGATGCCTGACTCTCTGACATATCTGTTGGGTATACAACAAAACTAAAGACCAAATTAGACAGAATAAAATCTTAATACTACTGAGGTTTACATTCCACAAAACAACATGTGTGCTTCATTTGCTATGTCTTACTTATATCAGCATTGTTTTTCTTTTAGAGCTTCTACGTTGTTTTAAAATTAAATTTATTCAATAGAATTTTATGTTATTTGGTACTATTATAAATGGCAGCTTTCTAAAATTTAATTTTCAATTGTTTGTTTCTGGTATACAGAAATACAATTGATTTTTGTGAGTTGACCTTGGATCCAACAATTACATTAAACTGAATAAGTTCTAGCAGTTTGTTGAATCCTTTGGGTATTAAAGCATAAAACTATCTGTGAATAACAGTTTTAGCTTTTCTTTCTAATTGTTATAATTATCTATCTCTATATCTAGCTAATCAATCAACTGTCTTAAAGTAGTCCAAAAAGAGATACTGAGTGGACATTATTACATTGTCTTTATATTCCTATCTTAGAAAGAGAATATATAATAGTCCAACATTAAGAATGACAATAATTGAAGTTTTTCATAGACATATTTTATACAAATGAGAAAATACCTTCTTCTTATAGGCTTGTTAATGGCTTTAGTTATGATCTATTGGTGTCTTTTCTCCAGGACTTTTTCTTTATGTTCTGAGTTATCATATGTCTGATCTTTTTGTTTGTTAATGTGGTGAATTGCAATGTCTTAGTTTGTCTATGTAGTTATAGCAGATTGCCAATCGGTAGTATTTATAAAGAAAAATTCATTCTCACTGTTCTGGAAGTTGGAGTGTTCAAGGTCAAGGTGCCAGCATTGTTGGTGCATACGTATGTGGTGAAGGGTGGAAGGGCAAGGGAGAGATAGCCCAATCCTGCAAGACTATCCTTCACTCATAAAGGTGGATCTCTCATGACTTTCATACCTCTCCTGGCATACCATAATCAGTTGCACTGGAGATTTCACGCACACACACACACACACATACACACATATACACACATATGTATACACATACACACGCACATACATACATACATACATATATGCATCATAAATTCGAGGGCAGCCATTCAAATGATATACATAATTTGCCTTTTGAATGTTAAACTAATTTTCATTCTTAGACTAAATCCCACTTTGTATTGAGGGATTATCCTTTTGATATATTGTTGAATTGATTTTTAAATATTTTATTAAAGATTTTTCTCTTTTTGTTTATGAGGGAGATCAGTCTGTAGCTTCTTATAATATATTTTTCCTCAATGTTTGTACTGGCTTTATAAACCAGTCTGGGAAATGTTTTCTCTTCATCCATCGAATGGGTTTGAATATTGTTGCAATTATTTTTTCCTTAAATTTTTATTAGGCTTTATCAATAAATTCCAGTAGGATTTTCTTTAAATCAACATTCAGTTTCTTTAACAGAGTTATATTCTCAAGGGTTTTTTGTATCTTCTTGTGAAATTTTCTCCATAGTTCAGTTTTTAAGGAGCTTGGTCCAATTCCAGGGGATTTCTCAAGTGTTCTGACAGCAGGGGTTTCGTATTGTTCATTTAACTGTGTTAGCGTCACAGGACCCACATGTCAGTCATGAACATTTTTCTTTTTCTTTCTAAGCTTTATTGCTTTACTAATATTACACAAAAACAAAGCTGGCTTTGTTGATTTATCTACCCTCTGCCCTTCCCTTTATTCCATGAGGTTCTTCTTACCCACACCTGCTATTTCCCTTAGTGTCCATGGTTCACTTTCCTGCTAGGATTCTAGCTTCTTTGGGAGAAATCTTAGCTAATTGACTTTGGTTAATTTAGTTGAAGCAGTTAGGCATCACTCAGCTATGAAGACACATTACTGAGAGATGCATTGTGATGTTGTGTGAGCACCACAGTGTGCCCATACACAGACCAGAATAGTCCAATATCATTAAGAGATGTAATCTTATGGGGGCACTATTATATATGCACTTTGTGCCGTTGGCTAAAACCTTGTTATGTAATATTGAATATATACTAGATAATTTTATTTTCCCTTCCTTCTCCCTCTCTTCCCTCATGTAATATTGAATATATACTAGATAATTTTATTTTCCCTTCCTTCTCCCTCTCTTCCCTCCTTCCCTTCTTCTATCCCTTCCTCTATTCCTCCCTTCCTTCTTCTCTTTGCGTGCTCTCTTCTTCAGGGTCTCTCACTGAACATGGAGCTCACCAATTGGCTAGACTTACTGGCCAGCAAATTCTAAGGATTGCCTATTTCTGGCTCCCCAGTTCTGAGATTACAGGCATGTGGATGCTGTGGCTCTGGACTCGGGTACTCCTGTTTACATGGCCTGCTCTTTACTGATTGAACCAGCTCCTCTCCTGTGTAGAACTTTCTTCCATACACTGCTTTCCTTGTTTCCCATAGATTTCTATGTATCACATTTTACTATCACTGGGTTTAAACAGTTTCTGTTTTCCCTTGTTAGTTCTTCTTAAATCCATGGCCTAACAGCAAGTGTGCTATATGGTTTTCAGTTATTCATGGGATTTTCTAGTTTCCTCATTGATTTGGGGTCTGATTTTCCTGTAAATCCATGGCACAATTAAGACTCCTTCAAGTAAAGAATCATTTCTTTTGCAATATGCTTCAGAGCCATTTAGTATAAACAAAATGAGGCCACTGGTTTCATTGCCTTAAAAACATCACTGATGAGTGTTTTGTGGGTTAGAACCAATGATATTTTCCACAAAGTCATACCAATTTTATAGGGTGTTGTACTGTCTAGTTTTGTATATCAACTTGACACAAGCCAGAGTCATCAGAGAGGAAGGCACCTCAGTTGAGGTAATGCCTCCATGAGATCCAGCTGTAAGGCATTTTCTCAACTAGTGATCAATGGGGAGGACACAGCACCATTGTGGGTGGTGCCATCTCTGGGTTTGTGGTCCTGGGTTCTGTAAGAAAGCAGGCTAAGTAAGCCATGGGAAGCAAACCAATAAGCAACACTCTTCCATGACCTCTGCATCAGCTCCTGCTTCCAGGATCCTGCCCTGTTGAGTTCCTGTTCTGACCTCCCTCAGTGGTGAACAGCAATGTGGACATATAAGCCAAATAAATTGTTTCCTCCCCAACTTGCCCTAAACCAAATAAACAGTTTTCTTCCCAACTTGATTTATGGACATGGTATCTCATTGCAGCAATAGAAACACTAAGACAGGTGTGTTTTATAGGGCATGTTTAGAGTGTGGTGGGACATTAGGAGGCACAGAGATTAACTGGAAAAACTGGATCACTAAGGGTGTTCTTAAGGGGATAATCACATCCCTGGATTCTTTCTCCCTTTCTTTCTCTCTTTTTTTGCTTCCTCACCATGATGAGGGGACAGTTTTGCTTTGCTCTGTGTCCCCTCCTGTGATGTTTTCCTTCCCCCATGAGCTTCTGGGGATGTTTGTAGACTAGGATACAGATAGACGGTATGCTTCTAGGGTTGTGTGTGGACTAGGATGCAGATAGAAGCTGTGCTTCTGGGGCTGTGTGTAGACTAGGATACAGATAGAGATGTGCTCATGGGGCTGCATGCAGATAGAAGGTATGCTTCTGGGGTTGTTTGTAGACGAGGATGCAGATAGATGGTGTGGTTTTGTCCTTTGCCTAGTCTACACATAGTACACTGCACACAGCAATCTAAGCAAAGGACAAAGAAGAAATGTGGCTTTTTCTGAGGTGTTGACTGAGGTGGTCCACTAGTGAATGTTGGGATAAGGAGAAAGTTCTAAGCACCTGATTATTTCTGCCCAAGGAAACAAGGAAGTGTGGAGGTGAGAGGGTCAGGGTGTGAATGCTTCCTCTGGGCATGAGGTGAGTGAACACTTTAATATGAATTACCTCTTGATAAAAATGAAATGATACAAGCTGTCTGTTTGAGAAGTGGTAAAGGATTTAAAAGTGGGGAAAGATAATGAGTGAAAAGGAGGGGCAGGATGGAGGACACTAAGCCTGTACAAGAGGGAGAACATAAGCAAAAGAGAATGTTGGAGACATGCATAGATCAAAAGCACTTTTCCATCCATCACAGCCTTGCCTGAGCTTATTTTCAGTGCCTGAGCAGGAATTGTCATGGGGACTTTGCATTACATCTGTCAAAACTGTCAGGTACTTTATGCAATGGTTTGAGAAGGGAAAATAAGGCTTTGGATAGCAAACAACCTTACTTTCTCTTAAAAAAAATAAAGTTAATGTTCTTCTGTAAATGATGGGTCATCCTAAGGAAGCTCAGAAAGAAAGAAAAATGTATCTCTAAATGCTGTTACTGCCTCTAATATGTTAATCTGTTTCCTTTAGATATTTTCTGTGTTTTAGTCTTTAATGTGAGTGGACCATATACTAAAAGCAGTATATACTAACCACTTTTTCAAATATTGCTTTCTTATTTTAAAGACATGTGTCTTGGGATGGGGAAGTGGGAGAATGAGTAAAGTGCTTGTGACCAAAACCTAGGCATGGTGGTGTGTACCTGATGTGCCTGCAACCTTGCATTGAAGTGGAGACAGAAGATTCCATGGCTCATTGGCAAGCCAGTCTAGACTCAAGTTCTGTGGAAGACCCGTTTTGAAACTAGGTGGAGAGTTGAGGAAGACACCCAATATTAATCTCTAACCCCCCTCAAATATAACACACACACACACACACACACACACACACACACACACACACACACACACACACACAGAGAGAGAGAGAGAGAGAGAGAGAGAGAGAGAGAGAGAGAGAGAGCTCTTCATATCAACATAACATCTGGAAATACAGAAAATACATTTAAATAGTAAAGCTAAGATTGCTAATAATTCATTCAGAGCTTTATTTTTTTTCTTGAAGACTAATTTATTGATGGTTTGATACTATGTATCATCTGTGGTGAGCTATTTTGCTTGATTTTAAGACTTAATTTTATTTTTATATTTTGGCATAAGGGTGTATGCCCTGTGTGAATTTAAGGGTACCATGTGTAGGTTGTGCCCCAAAAGGCCAGAAGAGTGCATCAGATACCCAGAGACTATAGCTACAGACAGTTACTAGCTGCCATGTGAATGCTGGGAACTGAACCTGGGTCCTCTAGAAAGAAGAACAACAAATGCTTTTAATCACTGAGCCATCTCTCCAGCCCCATTTGTGGTTTTAAAATATAGACTTTTCCTATGTCAAAGTCTATGCAGAGGATCTGTACTGATGTCTCTCAAACAGTGGTATATATTAGAAACTCCTTGGGCTCTTTGAAACACTGATTCTGTGTCTGGATGCTTGTTTCCCTGTTCTTTTATATTAATCTGTACTGTTTTACTTCTGTAGGTTTCTCGAGGTAGAATATCTGCGTATTTTTACTAATATTTCCTGGAAGTTTCCTATGTGCAGCCTCTGGTGGCACTGAAGCTACCCCGAGGACAGCCGTGGGATGACAGACAAGCTGTGGGAAAATCCATTCCATAAATGACATTCATAAGTCACTTTTATGCATATGATTGGGGTGGAAAATACAGCATGCCCTGTGTAGCAACATCATTGTCATGGAGCTGTGGGTTTGGGCTGTTGTGGAAATGTCTTTAGGAAGATGGAATAAAGGAGGAATTAGATTTAGTGCCATCTCAAAGCTTCTGAGGTAGGACCATTAGACAAAGGAGACCAAACGTGGCTAAAGCAAGTGAAGGGGCCCAAGTGTGTAAACCATGTAGCCTTTGTAGGGTGTTGGGCACCTTTTCCTGAGATTAATCAGAAACCTGTAAGGATTAGAGCAGGGTGGTGCAGCGATGGAACACTGAGTCTGAGATCACTCCTTCTCAGTGTCCTATTGAAAGTACGACACAGACAGATAGATGGTAGTGGCCCAGAGACACTTAGGAGGCTGACTGAAGCAGCCAGCTGCTCTAGGGAAACAGGAGAAGGAAGTACACACACACACACACACACACACACACACACACACACACACACACACACACACACACACACTGAGAGATGTTATAAGGAGTGATTCATTTGGTTATTCAGGCTGACAAATCTCAAGGTCAGAAGCTGGAGGCTGAGGACAGCTGCTAGCTGCTACAGTTCCCAACTCTGGCCACAGGTCTGAGACCCAGAAAAAAAAAATAATGATTTAAGCTGTACTATGCAGTCAAGAAAAGACCATATCCCAACTGAGGCATTGAGGCAGAAGGCCCCATTTTATTAAAAGAGTTCAGTACTATACAGATTTTCAACTGAAGGAATAGGCTCCACCTCCATCAGAAAGGGCTGCCTGTCTGATACAAATGTTGATACCATTCAGAAATACCCTTGCAGACATTCCTGGAATAACACTGATCAGATGTCTGAGCAGCTGTAGCCTAGTCAAGTTGGCATATAATACTAAGCATCACAGTCACTACTGAAGAGAATTGAGGATGCTGGCTAGAAGTGATGTGGTGATAGGTAGATCTCTTCATCAGAGACATACAAGGCAGAAGTGACTCTGACAGAGAGGGGAAGGAGGAATTTCTGGCTTCCAGCATGATTAGTTTGGTGAATGGCGGTGCCTTCTGATGAAAGAGATACACTGGTGGGTTAGCAGACTAGGGCATGAAGGATTTCAGCTCATGGCTGACTCCGGATGTCAGCAGCGCTCCTAGCCGAGCGGTGTCAAGCACACAGTTTGGAGTGAGGCATGAGGTCTGGACGTTCTTCTCTCAGATGCTTTGGTTTTGATTGAGTCTGGGCAGATGACTTTATAGAATAGAAGGTATTACTTCCAGTCCACAATTGGCTTTTCTATGGAGCTGATTTTACAGTGGTACCAACATCCAGATAGGTATTGGAAGACAGGACTAACAACATTCTGGGAAGCATGCAGTGGAAGTGAGGAGCCCAATATCATCTTTCATCTCTACAGTGGACTCACACAGAACAACAGCAGCTGCACACATGGCTCTCTGGCTCAGGCCTTACGTTTGGGATCCAGCAGAGACACTGTGTCAGGAAGAGAATTTGCTTATTCTCTTTAGTAGCAGAGGCTCGATTATGTTGCCGTTCCACTGGACTCCTATTAAAGAGAATGACCCAGATGTTAAAAAATGGTAGTAATGGAGAAAGAGGGACTACTTGTAGGGAGAAGAGGGGGCAGAGAGAGGCAGTCACAGGGACAAGAGAGGTGGTGGGTGGTGGGAATGGGAGGCATTGAATATGGTGATATAGACTGCTGTAATGTTTCATTTTATTTTCCTATTGTTGCTTAACACTTTTAAATTAAAAATATTAGATTTATTAAATGTATGTGTGTTTTTCCTGCATGTATTTAAGTGTACCGTGTGTATGTTTGGTGCTCTTGAAGGCAGAAGAGGACACCAGATGCCCTAAAACTAGAATTACACATGGTTTTGAACCACCATGTGGGTGCTGGGAATTAAACCCAGATCCTCTGCAAGACCAACAAGTACTGTTAGCCACTGAGCCATTTTTCCAATCCAGCATAAATGTGTTTTAAGGGAGTCTCAGGAAGTCATGTTTTACTTTAGTAGACTCACATCATTGTGTATCAAGTGGTTAAATTTCTCACTTGCTGATGTTTAAAAAAAATGCTGCATGAAAAATAGTGCTGCAGTGTTAGAAATTTAAAAGTAGCACACAAAAAGTCATGAGAAGAACTGAAGTCCTAGGAGTGAAGCTGTAGCTCAGTTGGTAGATTACTTGCCTAGCATGCATAACATCTAGCTGCATAGTTCAGGTCCAGAATGCACTATTCAGCCCAGGCTGATCAGGAAAGCGCCATAATCCTCCTGCTATTTTTGAATTGTTTTATTAATTTATTTGTTATATTACTATCCCAGATCCCCCTCCCTCCTCTCCCCTCTCTCTCTTTCCACTCCCCTACTAGCCATCTGCCCTTCCTAGAGGGTAAGGCCTCCCCTAGGAAGTCTATTAAGTCTGTCCCATCATCTAGTTGAGGTAGGACCAAGGCACCTTTCCACACCCAATATCCCTGTGTTTAGACTGAGCAAGGTATCTCTCCATATAGAATTGACTTCATTTAATCAAATCTAAATTACTCTGAGATTTTTATCTTACACCAGTCAGAATGGCTAAGATCAAAAACATCAATGCCAGCTTATCCTAGAGAGGATGTGGAGAAAGGGGAACACTCCTCCACTGATGGTGGGAGTGCAAACTTATACAGCCACTGTGGAAATCAGTATGGAGATTTCTCAGAAAATTAGGGATCAACCTACCTCAAGACCCTGCAATTTCATTATTGGGCATTCACCCAAAGGAGGCACATTTACACCACAAGAACATTAGCTCAACTATGTTAGAACCCTCTTCTAGAAACAGATGGAAGCAAAAGCAGAAATCTAAACTAACCATTGGACCAAGCTCCTGGAGTACAATTGAAGTGAGGGAGAAGTGATGATATAAACAAAGGAGTCAAGACCATGATGGGGGAACCCACAAAATCAGCTGATCTGAGCTAGTGAGAGATCACTGACTCAAGTCTGACAAATGAGGAACATGCATAAGACCAAACTAGATTCCTATAACACAGGTGACAATGGTGTGACTGGGACAATATATGAGGCCACTGGCAGTGGGTCCAAGATATAATGCCCAAACTGACTTAGTGGAGTCCACTTGCTATTTTTTGGGTGTTGACATTACAGGCATGCCTACCCCATTTGGTTTATAGCCTTTGTTTTTCAGTTTACATGTTGATAGATCACTACTTAATGTAAATTAATCCTTCTGTTTTATCAGAGGACTCAGAGTTAAAGAAATAATGTTGTGGTGTATTGTTATATTTTCTTCAAAGCAAGGAATTTGACATTATATTTTTGTTAGTATCTTACTAGTTGTTTTAGTTAACATATGAAATAATTAATTCTATTCTGGCATTCCTTGTATGTGTGCCAATATATTTTGCTCACATAAACCTTCCTAGTACTTTCTCTTCTTCTCTCTGTTCCTCATCACAGGTCTCCTTCTTCCTAATGAACTGTCCCTCTATATTTTTCAAGTGAAGGTCTTGACATTTGTGTAGCATCACAAGAATTAGCTTCTTATCCATGGGTCTTATTTGGTGCTTGGTTCTTTTGCATATCAATAGTATACGATATGACTTTCCTTCTAACTCATAATCACTTTGTCTAATTAGTAGTTTGGAAGATGGCAAAAGGTAGCATGAAGCAAATGAGAAGTAAACAGGGTTCCTTCAATGAAAACACAGGGGGCCCTAGTACTTTAGTTTTTAATCTTTTACCCTATGGTGTTTGCTTTATGAACACTTGTGAAAATATTTTTTTTCCAATATAATCTGTATAATATGGAACAAAACCCCACAAATACCATTGTGACCAAGTGTTATTAATCATTTAAATGTAAACAGAAGACCATGTTCTATTTTAATTTCTACCAGCAACATTCTATGCTTTCTTCCACTCTTTTTCTTCTTTCTTTCCCCCTTCATCTTCTCCTCTTTTCCCTTAAAAATTAAACAAAACAAACAACAGCAAAATGAGCTCACAACTAAAAGCATTTGACCAAATACGAGTGTCTTTAATTTATTGCTTCTGATATAACAAAACTACATTAGATTTAGTAATTTACAAATAACGGGGAATGATTTCTCATGGCTCTGGAGAACAGGAAGCCCAGATCCAAGGTTCTTACAGATTCAGTGTCTGGTAGTGGCTTCTCTCTGCTTTCCAGGTTATGTGACATTACTGCACTCTGCAGAGGCAAACACTGTCCTCAAGTAGTGAAAGAAAATGAATTCAGGGTCTTTATGGTAAGAGCCAGACAGCTGTCTGAAACTTCTTCTGTAGTAACCCCATCTTTGGGGATAGACTCAATCACCAACATGGGAGCTACTTCATTTCCCACGGAGACAAATCCTTTGTAATATCACCATGCTGCAGCTCAAGTTCTAACAGATACATTTTCAGGGAGATGTAGATCTACACTACAGCACTGATGGAACATGCACATGTCCACAGCATTTTGTTCACCCTTTAAGAACCTGTATCTAGTGGGAGTACATCAGACCAGGGAAAACCAAGAGATGAATGATCTCAATATCTATGAAACATGGAAGCATCTATCCCTTGCTTCCAAATGTAAAAGCTGAGAATGTGGTGTGGTCTTGGCAAGGCTGGGAGCAGGGGCCCTGGCCAGATGGAAGGGGCTTTTTGAAATCACCTTAGTGACTGTAGATCAAGTGATTCGCTGACAAAAATCCCCATTTGGTACTAGAAATGAGGATTTTTATGATTGAAAAATTTTATGAGTGAAATTAGAAGCCATTAAAAGCACTGCTGAGATCCAAATTACTTCACTTAACCAAGGGCCAATATGGCTTTGTGCATCACAGTTGCTAATGTGAATGGCACTCAGTGGTGAACTGGGAGCCAGGACAGACTGGAACCCAGTTGCTTCCCACATTCAGCCAGAGATTCTGAATGAGCAAGCAGCTGCCCTCTGCAACCCCAGCACCTTCAGCTGTGTTGAAGGGCAAACGCTTACAGAGAGACTCTGGGAGACATCCATACAAATATGTGTTGTAGATTCAAGCAAAACATGGTTTTGTGGTTAAATGAGCTTGGTAAACAATGAGAAATAGCAAAGTTAAAAAGGTTTTCTACTTTAAGACCTCTTCCAGATTTTGACTCACTGATAGTGATTGCGAATTTAGAGGCTCATCTCCCACATTGATTCATCCAGTGAGCCATTTTCTCCCCACTCTGGAGCATCTTTGAAGAGTTGTGTTCCACAAAATATATTGTGGGAAACATTCTATTGGGTGAGCCTTTGAAAACGGGTTATACGTGAGATAACTGTAGAATTTGTCATACAAATGTGGGAGACTTTGAGTGTGTGCAGGGGGCTATAAGTAATTATGCCCAACAGCAAATACAAACTGGACTATCTTGGGCAAACCAGGAGGTATACTTTTCTGAGTTATAACAACTAAGGGATGGAGCCACTGCGGTAATAATTCTCTAAAAAGCAAGAGGACATAAATAAATTGAATCATTTCAGGTCCTCTGAAGAGCAGGTCCTGGATGAGCTTATAGGTTGAAATGTCTCTGAAGGATAAAGGAGGAGGAACAGGTAGTCATTTTGGTACCTGCAGAAGAAGGAGAGATGGTGGGGATTGGGGCAAAAGGGACAAAACAAATGCATCTTACATCTCATCCATCTAGTTCTTCCTTTCTCTTCATAGGAATTTGTCTCTGAGCTAAGCTTAGGTTCTGGAACTTTTAAACAGGAGCTTCAAATATGCTGTGATTTCTCTGGAGTCTGATAAGGTCTACAGTTGACCTTAAACAAGGAATATAAGAACTGTGATGCTGAAGAAGTGAGATCTAAGGTGTGCCATAGATTGAAAGAGACCAAGAGCAGGAAAGGAATCTCTTTGCTACAGGGATTTGAGGCTGACGATGTATTTCAGTGATAAGTGCCTACTTAGCATGTACATTGTCCTGAAAAAATAAATAACATGGAGGCAATCTGACTCTTTCTTTGTCTAGAGATCTTTTCAGATGATCTTACTAAATCTATTATATAAAATATACAGCACTGGGGATGGAGACATGTCCCTGTGGTCAAGAGCATTTGCTGCTCTTGTAGAGGACCACAGTTTGATTCTCAGACTTGCATGGCAGTTCTGTAACTCCAGTTCCAGGAAATACAACACCATGGTCTGGCCTAGGAGGGCACCAGACATGCACGTTTTGAACTATATACAAGCTACAAAATATATGCATAAAATATAAATAAATAAACAAATAAATTGCATTTCAAAGTATTCCAGTTATACTAAAATATCATTAACAAAAAACTAACCCATGTTTCTGATTTAGCAATGTAGATATTTTTATTACATGTTCATAGCAAAGTTTTGCACTAAGTACAGTTAACTAGCAGAAATTTTAGAGAAGAAGCTAGATGTATGGTATTTTTTTTAGATGTCTGCAAGCCATGGTGGTATGAGAATAGATGCAATTTCAATTAATTACAAAGTTATAGCTTTTGATAATACTGCTTAAGCTTCTCAGCAATATTTATAACTAAAGAAAATGCTATATTTTAGTCAAAGGACAGTGAAAATTAAGATGCATTTTTTAAAATTTTTGGTATAAGATTCATGGATATATGTTAAAAAGAACATTGTATTTAAAGTTTCCATGCATTTCTCATCCATATGGGGGCCAAAGATCCTTAAAGTGGATCTCTAATCCTGCATCTTTTAAAGGATTATTAGAGTGGTCTCTACCCACTAGGACACATAGGTGCCGATTACTCTGCAGAGTGTATTATTCCAGTTCTTGTACAACAAAGCCTCTGATTGAAATTTTGGATATTGGGAAGAGATGGTGCTGAGGAAGGGATATTCTTATATAGAATTTATGGCACTTCTGGGAAGCATGAAGACTTCCTTTCTCTGGGTTTAAGAGGAAGTGGTTAAGAACACAGGCTCGACAGCTAGCTTTCTTAGGTTCAAATCTCCAGCCTGATTACTGCTTGTTACTAGCTATGCTATGTCACCTCATTGTTGCCCTATTCCTTTATCATAAAAAAACTGGGATAAAATATCTACCTCAAAGGATCCCTATAAGGATTAAACAACATGCACAGAACAGACTTATATATTAGCCATTATCAAAAGTCAATTTGGTGCATCATTGAGGATGAAAGTGGTTAACTGATGTCTGCCTGGCATGCAAAGATGAAAAGGATTTCTAAGATGTAACTCACATTAAGAAGCAGATGTCTGGGCTGGTTGAATATGATATTGCTTGTTGGTTCAACTACAATCTTTGGGTGAGGCTGGAGATCTCTTCTGTTTCCACTGTCGGAGTTTGGAGTGCAATGATTGAACAGATCAATGCAAATAAGAAAATGAAGTGCCACCAGGAGGCATCTTTAAGAAACTACTAGCCTGAGCAGTGGAATCACTTACATAGTAGATTGTGCACACAACCTTGGAAAAATTTGCTGGCAGCAACAACACACACGCGCGTGCGTGTGTGCCCGCACGCGCGCGCTCACACACACACACACACACACACACCAACAGTCAGGACTTGGAATTGTTTGAAAGTGTTATGTTCAGTGTTGAGATGGTGTGATGGTTTTTCCACCATGGTGTTTTGTATTCCTTAACATTGTGAGTTCAAACAAATCTTCTTTGCTTCCTTAAGTTGCTTCATTATTTGGTCACAGTGCTAAGAAAAGGAAGAAATATAGAACTTATTAGGCTCAGTTCTTTCTCTTTACCTACTCTTGGAAGCAAGATTGGTTTCTTGAAGAATTCTTGGATCATTCTGATACAGTGGGTTGAGTTATTGTTCTCATTGAGATGACAAAATACCCAACCAAAGCAACTTAAGAAAGGACTTATTTTGGCTCACAGTTTGAATGTTCAATCCATCATGGTGGGGAGGGCATAACTCAAGGATACAGGAAGAATGTGGCCAGATCCTTTGCCAAAATGTATCAGGAATAACTCTGGTCCTGCTCCTGTAGAGTCTTTGTTCCCCTCTGAAAGCCCATGAGCCACTTCCATTGTTCACATTTTTGTTGGCATTCTGGTCTTTTGAACTCTCACAAGACTGGCTCCTTAGGCTCCGCTTACAACATTCTATAGCTTCTTTACCACACAGCTCCATCTCGTAGGCATTTCTCCCATAAACCAAGTCCAAAGGTCTAAGAAACACATGCTCAGGCTTATCGCTCCAATTTTCTATATTAGTTACTTTTCTCACTGTTGTGACAAAATATATGACAAAAACAACTAAGAATGAAAAAAAGGGAGGCTTTTGATTTTGTTGTTGTTGGTAGATGTGTGTGAGTATGTATATGTGTGAATGCATGTCTGTGTTTTCATATGTGTACATGTGGTGTGTAAATCTGTGTATGTGTGTATGTGTATGTGTGTATATGTGTGTGTGTTCCCTCCAAGTTTGAGGGTACAATTCATTTTAGCATGGAAGTTGTAGCAGTAAGTGTATGGGACAGCAGGCCACATTGTATCAGTCAAGAAGCTGCTTATGTTCAGCTCATTTTTTTTTTATTCAGTTGGAGGTCCCACTCCATGGAGTGGTATTATACCCCCAAGATTGGGTCTTCCCACCTTAACTGAACTTTTTGAGGAATACTCTGGAATATACACAAAGAGGAATGTTCCCATGATGGCTGTAAATTCTGTCAAAGTTGACTATGAAGGTTAATCACCACATGGGTATTTGAGCAATTCATTTGAAAATTAAAGTGATATAGCCCTAATTGTACCTGAAGGTGGCAATATGATCATACTAAAATATTTTAGTTGATAATTTTTTATCCATCTATTTTACATATCAGCAGCAGACTTTCCCCAAAATCTTCCTTTCCAAGTTCCTTCCCCATCTCTCTCCTGCCTTTCAACCCTCTCCTTTTCCATCTCCATCCAGGAAAGGACAGGTCTCCTGTGATTGTCAACAAAGCATGGCATATCAAGTTGCAGTAAGAGCTAACAGCAATACTCCTCAAATTGTTCCACACAAAAGAAACAGAAGGAATATTACCAAATTCTTTCTATGAGGCCATAGTTACCCTGATACTCAAACCAAGAAAAGATGCAACAAAGAAAAAGAATTACAGAACAATCTCCTTATGGACATTGACACAAAAATACTCAATAAAATACTGGAAAATCAAATCAAGAATATATCAAAATATCATACACTGTGATTAAATAGGCTTCACCATGCAGGAATGGTTCAACATATAAAACTTGGTCAATGTAATTCACCATATAAATAGATTGAAAGAAAAAAGTTTCATATGATCATCTCATTAGACATGAAAAAGCCTTTGACAAAATCCAACACTCCTTCATGTTTAGGGATGGAGCATATCTAAACATAATAAAGACAATATACAGAGAGCCAACAGCCAACATCAAATTAAATGGAAAGGATCAAAGGGATCCTACTGAAATCAGGGACAATGCTATCTACTCGCTCCATATCTATTCAATATAGTACTTGAAGTTCTAGCTAGAGCAATAAGGTAACAAAAGGAGATGAAAGGGATACAAATTGGAAAGGAAGAAACCAAATTTTTACTATTTGCAGATGATACGATAGTATACATAACTGACCCCAAAATCTACCAGGGAACTCCTAAAGCTGATCAATATCTTCGGTAATATGGCTGGATACAAGATTAACTAAAAAATCAGTAGTCTTCAAATATACAAATGATTAATGGGCTGAGAAAGAAATCAGAGAAACAACACCCTTTACAATAGTCACAAATAATATAAAATATCTTGGGGTAACTTTAACAAAACAAGTGAAAGACCTATATGATAAGAATTTTAAGTATTTGGAGAAAGAAGTTGGGGAAGAGATCAGAAAATGGAAAGATCTCCCATGTTCATGGATCTACAAAAGAGATCTACAGATTCAATTTTATCCCCATCAAAATTCCAACACAATTCTTTACAGACTTCAAAAGAACAATACTCAACTTCATATGGAAAACCAAAAAAAACCCAGGATAGCCAAAACAATCCTGTACAATAAAAGAACTTCCTGACTTCAAGCTCTACTATAGAGCTATAGTAATATAAACAGTTTGGTATTGGCATAAAAACAAACATGTGGATCAATGGAATCAAATTGAAGATCCTGATATAAACACACACACACACACACACACACACACACACACACACACACACCTATAAATTACTGATTTTTGACAAAGAAGCTAAAATTGTACAATGGAAAAAAGAAAGCACCTTCAACAAATGGTGCTGGCATAGCTGGATGGTGGCATGTAGAAGAATGCAAATAGATCCATATCTATCACCTTGCACAAAACTCAAGTCTGAGTGGATCAAAGACCTTAACATAAATCCTGTTACATTGAAGCTGATAAAACAGAAAGGGGGAAATAGCTTTGAATACATTGGCACAAGAAACTACTTTCTGAAAATAACACCAATAGCACGGACACTGAGATTGACAATCAATAAATGGGACTACCTGGAACTGAAAATCTTCTGTAAGGCAAAGGATAAAGATAAAACAACAGCCTAATGGGAAAAGATCTTCACCAAGCACACATCTGACAGAGGACTGATATCCAAACTATATAAAGAACTCAAGAAACTAGACATCAAAATACCAAATAATCCCACTCAAAAGAAAATGAGATACAAATTTAACCAGAGAATTCTCAACAGAAGAATCTTGAATGGCAAAGATACATTTAAAGAAGTAAGTGTTCAACATCTTTAGCTACCAGGGAAATACACATCAAAATGACTCTGAGATACCATCTTATACCTGTCAGAAGGACCGAGATAAAAAAATGCTAATGACAGCCTATGTTGGAGAGGATGTGAAGTAAGGGGAACACTCCTCTACTGCTGGTGGGAGTGCAAACTTTTACTTTGGAAATCAGTATGGTGGTTTTTCAGAAATTTGGGGATCAATCTATCTGAAGACCCAGTGATATTACATTTGGACATATACTTAAAGGATGCTTAACCATACCACAAGGACACTTGCTCAACTATGTTCATAGCAGCATCATTTGTAATAATCAGAACATAGAAACAACCTAGATGCCCCTCAACAGAAGAATGGATAAAGAATATGCGACACATACACAATATCTGAGTATTTCTCAGCAAAAAAATACAGTGACATTATGAAATTAGCAGGCAAATGTGGGGGACTAGAAAAAAATTATCCTGAATGAGGTAACCCAGGTCAAGAAAGACAAACATGGTATATACTCACTCATAAATGGATATTACATGTAAAGCAAGGATAACCAGGCTGCAGTCCTCAGTATCAGAGAAGCTAGGTAACAAGGAGGATCCTAAGAGAGATGGGTGGATCTCCTCACGAAGAGGAAATAGATGAGATGTCCTGGGTAAACTGGGGCAAGGGCACCTAGATGGGGAGGGGATGAGGGGATGGGAACATGAGGGATCAGGTTGACCTAGTTGAGTTGTGGGCACGATGGAGGGGAAGAGTAATGAAAGAGTTATCTTGATAGATGGGGCCAATATGGGGTTAGGGAGAAACCTGGTGCTAGGGAAATTCCCAGGAATCCACAAGGAGGACCCCAGCTAAGACTCCTAACAATAGTGGAGAGGGTGCCTGAACTGGCCTTCCCCTGTAATAAGATTGGTGACTACACTAATTGTCATCATAGAGCCTTCATCCAATACCTGGTGGAAGCAGATGCAGAGATCCACAGCCAAACTCCAAGAGTCCAGTTGAAGAGAGGGAGGAGGGATTGTATGAGCAAGAGGTGGGGGTCAAGATCATGATGGGGAAATCACAGAGATAGCTGGCCTGCACTTCTGGGAGCTCACAGACTCTGGATGAACAGCTAGGAAGCTAGAATGAAACCAACTTAGTCCTTTGGCATCTGAGTGACAGTTGTGCGGCTTTGTCTTTTGTGGGTCCCCTAGCAGTGAGACCAGGACCTGTCCCTGACAAATGAGCTGGATCTTTGGAACCTATTCCCTTTGGTAGGATACCTTGTCCCGCCTTGATGCAATGGGGAGGAGCTTGGTACTGCCTCAATGTAATATGCCATGTTGTATTGATTCCCATGGGGGCCCTACCCCATCTGAATGGAGATGGAAGAGGAGTGGATTGGGTGGGAGAGTGAGGGAGGGAATGGGAGGAGAGGAGGGGGAGGAAACTGGTTGATATGTAAAATAAAATTTTAAAATGTTGAAAAAAAAATTTGTGCTTTATATTGCTTGTTTCTAAATCGGCTACTTGATAATCAACATATGGACTTGATATTCACTACATATACCCTGTAAATATTAAGCCAATAGGTTGTTCATAATTTTTAGATAATAACATGGTTTTATTGTCAAAAGCACAGACGTAGCTTCTAATCCTTCTGTAAAAGTTTCCATACGTGTATTCTCTCTACTATATTTGTGTACCAATTAGTTAATTCATCTGGTAGATAATACTACCTTATAGAAGAGATTCAAGCATATAATATAATTGGAAGAAAATGAAAAAACAACCACTTGTTCTTGATGTTGTAATTCTTTCAATCTTTGTCTGTCTAAAATATAACTATTCTATTAAGAGCATCCCAAAGAACCAAAACAGAGTCAGCACCTGCTGTTATAATAAGATTTTAGTCTAAGGCATATCAAAATTATTACAAAAAATAACCTCTTACTGTGGTACTCTGTAGTCAGAGAGGATGAGAGGAAAACAATAGGACTATTTTTATAGGAAGGAAGAAAAATTTGAGGACAAGAATCGATTATAGTCAGTTGATAAATATCTGTATTGTGTACCTTTTCACAGCCTATAAGCAGATGAAGTTATGATATACCCAAAAATGCACTTTGTAGATGAAAACAAGGAATGAAAGACTAAGAAAACAGGGACCAATAGTGAAGTTCATGTTGACCATTTCAAAGCAAAACAAGAATCATGAAGGCTGTTGTCACATCAGGAATTCTTTATCTATACTGGAGCATCAAGTTGACTTATTCCCAAGCATTTGGTATCAAAGTCATACTATAGAAAACTGAACAATGTGAGCAAAAATATCCTTAATTTACTAATGCTAATGTTTCTTGCAGCAATTTTTTTTAGCTAGGAATATGAAAGTACTAATGGTACAAATTCCTTATTAAATAATTTAAATTAGCAATAAATGCTCCTTTTGTGGTATTAAAAAAGGGAATAATTTTAAAAGTTAATAACCCTTGTATTCAAAGACATAGTACAACATTGTAACAAGTGTATAGAAAAGTTCTTTTGAAAAGTCCCTTATGGTTATTTGGTCCATATTCAGTGGTTCTACCTATGGGTTACAACTCCTATGGGGATTTAATGACCCTTTCACAGGGATCATCTAAGACCATCAGAAAACACAGATAGTTACATTATGATCCATAAGCATAGCAAAATTTCAGTTATGAAGTAGCAAAGAAAATGACTTTATGGCTGAGGGCCACTACAACATGTGGTGTGTGTGTGTGTGTGTGTGTGTGTGTGTGTGTGTGTGTGTGTGTGGTGTATGTGATGTGTATATATGTGTGGTATGTGTGTGGTGTGTGTATGTATATGATGAATGTGTGTGTGGTGTGTATATGGTGTAGTTGTGAAGTATATTTATGTGGTGTCTTTCTGTGTGGTGTGTGTGTGTATGTGCATGTGTGTATGTACATGGTGTGTGTGTTTGTTGAGGTTGGTGGCAGTGGTGATAAGTATCAAACCAAGAGCCACAGCATGCTAGACAATTGCTTTACCATTTACTCACCTCCTAAGTCCTCAAGCATATTTTAAATCTTAGATTGGTTTCCTTTTTATTCCTCCAACCTCAGTACTACTTCCAAGCCTAAATGCACTCATATTATTAAAATAATTGCAATATCTGAAGTTGATAGGATTGCTTGATGGTTAGGACCATGTACTACTGTGTACTACTGATTCAGAGGACCTAAGTTTGTTTCTATCATCTACATTAAGCTGTTCAGCTAAAAAGATCTGATGCCTTGGACTTCTAGACACCTGCACACAGGTAAGAGAGAGAGAGAAAAAGAGAGAGAGAGAGAGAGAGAGAGAGAGAGAGAGGGAGGGAGGGAGAGAGAAAGAATTTAAAATAATAAAAAATAAATCCTTAAAATGCAGGGGCAGGGAGGGGGTAGAGTGCTAAGGGGTACTTCTTGCAGGGGAGACTCCCCAGGAGTCTATGGGAAGGACCCCAGCTTAGGCACCTAGCAATAGCAGATAAATGACCTGAACTGGCTATCTTCTGTGACCAGACTGATGCTTATCCAAATTGTCATTAGTGAGGTGTCATCCAGCAACTGATGGAGGCAGATGCAGAGACCCACATCCAAACACTAGGCAAAGTTCAGGGATTTTGTGGAAGAGGAGGAGAAAGAAGTTTAGGAGCCGGGGGGTGGGGAGTGGGGTGGGCAAGGACACCATGGGATGGCTCACACAGTCAACTAACCTAGACTCACAGTGGCTTCCAGAGTCTTAAAAGACAACCAGGGGAGCCTACATGGGATAACCTAGGCACTCTGCAAATGTTTCAGTTGTATAACTTGGTCCTCCTACCAGCAGGAATGAGGCTGTCTCCAACTCTTTTATTTGCTTTTGGGACCCTATTCCTCATACTGATCTGGCCCTGGGTTTTTTGTTTTTGCTTGGGAGACTTTTAATGACTATTTCTATTTCCTTGGGGGTTATAGGCATGTTTAAATTATTTATCTGGTCTTGGTTTAATTTTGGTATCAAGTAAGTTGGTCATTTCTTTTAGATTTTCCAATTTTGTGAAATATAGGATTATGAACTATGACCTAATGAGTCCCTGTATTCCCTTGAACTCTATTGTTGTGTCCCCTTTTTTATTTCAGATTTTGTTAATTTAGACCTTCTCTGTCTTTTGGTTAGTGTGGATAAAGGTTTGCCTATCTTGTTGATTTTTCTCAAAGAACTAACTCTTTATTTCATTCTTTGTATTGTTCTCTTTGTTTCTATTTTATTTATTTCAGCCCCAAGTTTGATTATTTCCTGCCACCTACTCCTCCTGGGTGAGTTTGTTTCTTTTTGTTCTAGATATTTCAGGCGTATTATTAAGTTGCTTGTGTGAAATTTCTCCAAAACCTTTATATAGACACTTAGTGCTATGAACTTTCATTTTTAGCACAGCTTTCACATTTTGTTTCACATAAATTTGGGTATGTTGTGGATTAACTTTTATTGAATTCTAGGACGTCTTTAATTTTTTCTTTATTTTTCCCTTGACCCAGTGGTGGTTCAGCTGAGAGTTGTTCAATTTCCATGAATTTGTAGGCTTTCTGTAGTTTGTGTTGTTGTTGAACTCTAACTTTAACCCATGTTGGTCCAATAAGCTATAAGGGGTTGTCCTGATTATTTTTTAATTTGTTGAGATTTGCTTTATGACCAACAATGTGGTCAGTTTTGGAGAAGGTTCCATGAGGTACTAAGAAGAAAGTATATTCTTTTGTGTTTGGATGAGATGTTTTGTAGATGTCTTTTAAATCCATTTGATCATAATATCTGCTAGTTCTCTTGTTTCTCTGTTTGGAAGACCTGTCCATTGATGAGAGTGGAGTATTGAAGTCTCCCGCTATTATTAATGTGTGAGGCTTGATATGTGATTTAAGCGTTAGTATTTTTCTTTTTTCACAAATGTGGGTGCCCTTGTATTCGGGGCATAGATGTTCAGAATTGAGACTTAATTTTGATGGGCTTTTCCTTTGATGAATATGAAATGTCCTTCTTCATTGCTTTTGATTAATTTTAGTTTGAAGTCTATTTTGTTAGATATTAGGATAGTTACATAGGCTTGCTTCTTAGGACCATTTGACTAGAAAATATTTTTCCAACCCTTTATTCTGAGCTAATGTCTGTCTTTGAAGTTGAGGTGTGTTTCCTGTATGTAGCAGAGGGCTGGATCCTGTTTTCTTATAATTCTGTTAGTCTGTGTATTTTTATTGAAGAATTGAGTCCATTGATATTAAGAGATGTTATTGACTTAATTCCTGTTATTTTTTGGTTTTGGTAGTGGTGATGATAGTGTTTGTGCATTTCCCTTCTTTGGGATTTGCTGATGTGGGATTATCTATTGCCTTTGTTTTTGTGGAAGTAGCTAACTTCCTCCAATTGGAGTTTTCCTTCTAGTATTTTTTATAGTGCTTGATTTGTGGATAGGTTTGTTTAGGTCTGGCTTTGTTTTGGAATATCTTGTTATCTCCATCTATGTTGATTGAAAATTTTGCTGGGTATAGTAGTCTGGGCTGGCATCCATGGCCTCTTAGTGTCTGTTAAACACCTATCCAGGATCTTCTGGCTTTTAGAGTCTCCGCTGAGAAGTTGGGTGTAATTCTGATAGGTCTGCCTTTATACGTTATTTGCCCCATTTTCCTTTGAAGGTCTTAAAATTATTTCTTTATTCTATATGCTTAGTGTTTTGATTTTTGATTATTATGTAGCAAGGAAACTTTTTGGTTCCTTTTGATCCAGTCTATTTGGTGCTCTGTAGCTTCTCATAGTTTTATAGGCATGTCTTTTTTAAGGTTGGGAAAGTTTTCTTCTCTGATTTTGTTGAATATGTTTTTTGTGACTTTGAGTTGGGATTCTTCCTCTCCTTCTTCTATCCCTATTATTCTTAGGTTTGGGGTTTTCATTGTGTCCCAGATTTCATGGATGTTTTGTGTTAGGAATTTATTGAATTTAACATTTTCTTTGACTAATGAATCTGTTACGAGTAGTTTTCTTGCTGGTTGGTCCCACTGCCACGCCAGCCCCAAATAGTACACCGAGACTCTGTATTTGATATAAAGCTGTTGGCCAGGTACTAGTGTCTTATCAGCTAGCTCTGTCTTAATTATTAACCCATTTCTATTAATATAAGTATTTCCACGTGATCTCATCTTACCGGAGAGTGGGCCCAGACCTCTGTTCTCTCAAGTCTCTACATGCTGACTACTCCCTACTACTTCCCTGAATCCTCCTAGTCTCCTAGTCCCACCTATCTTGCTTTCCTATTGGCCAACAGTTCTTTATTCATTAACCAATAAGAGAAACATATTTACAGAATGACATCTCCCACCATCTCCTCTTTTCTGTCTAAATAAAAAGAAGGGGTTTAATCTTAACAAAGCAAAATATATAACACAACAGTTATCAAATAAGAATCATAGTTAATAATATTTAGTCCATTAACATTAAGCAAGATTTGAAGAAAATATTCCATCATCTATCCTATCTTTGTGTGTCTAAAGTCTATGCAACTTATCTTTAATCCTAACTAAGGAAAACTATAACCATAACTATTTGTCTTCAACTCCCTCAAAGACTACAGAAGGATAATATATAAACTCTAGAAATGACAGAGACAACTCACTGCCTGGACAGTCACCCGAAGTTTTTCTGTATTCTTCCATCTTCAGCCCATAGGCCATAGTGTGTCTGGCAGACTCTTCAGCAAAGCAGGAAAGTTTAAACTGTCTTCTTATATTGGCAGTTTGTCAGTCACTTTTCTCTGTGTCCTATAGACTGTCTGGCAGACTCTTCCATGAAACAGGAACTCTGTAGCAATGTCCATCTTGAATCAGCAGTCACTTTTCTGTGGGTCCTGCATGTCCAGTTTATACATCATGAAGTCAAACAGTCCAGACAAGAGCAGTATCTTGCCAAAATGGCTAGTTTTGCCATATTGAAAGCAAACTTCATAATGCGTTTCTTCGATGTCCATTTTCCTTTCTGTTGCCTGGTGTTGCCAGAAGCATTTATGTCTCACTGTAAAGAAAAATCCTAAACCATTTTAAATGCCATATTCTGTAGGTCTTTGAAAGGTTTGAAGAATGCCTATGTATGAACCTATTTTTCCTCTATTGTATCTTTAATATCTAATATTTCTACCCCCCCATCTCTTGTGTTCTGTCGGTGATGCTTGCATCTGTAATTCACTTCCCCCAGATTGTCCATTTCAAGAATTCCACCAATTTATGTTTTCTTTATTGCTTCTATTTCAGTTTTCAAGTCTTGAACAGTTTCCTTTACCTGTTTGTATTTTTCTTGACTTTCTTTGCAGGATCTATTGATTTCTTCCAATTTTTGTTTGTCTTTTCCTGGACTTCTTTGAGGAAAAATTTTCAATTCCTCTGTAAGAGCCTCTGTCATCTTCATGAAGTAATTTTTAAGCTCATTTTCTTGTGTTTCAGTTGCACTGGAATGTTCAGGTTTTGCTGTTGTAGGATCACTGGGTTCTGGTGGTGCCATATTGCTCTTTTGGTTGTTGAATGTATTTTTACACTGGTGTTTACTCATCTTTTCTGCCAACTGATGTGGCTTGTGTCTGTGCCTGTTTTCCCAACTCTTGTGGTTTGTGCCTGTGCCTATGTAGTCTGCTGGGTTTGGGAGGGCTGGCCACGGAGAGGATGTTCAGGTGCTTCAAGCTGGGTAGCATAGTATGTCTTGGTGAGACAGAGTCCAGTGGGTGGCTGAGGTGGGGTTGAAGCTTGAGGCAGGTCTCTGTCCACTTGCAATCTGGTGGGGACTGTAGCAGAACAGTGTAGCTCCCACCAAAGGTGGGGGCGGAGTACAGCTACCTTTCTGGTCAAAAGCACAAATTCTAATCTAAAAATTTTTTTATTTTACTGTATGTAGAATGTTTTATTAAAGTTATTTAATAATCAGTTCTTTCTTGTCACTTTGAATACTTTTGTTATGAAAATAGCAATTTTTTTGTCAGACGTTTTGAAATTACAGGCTTCTGTGGCTATTATATTTTATCTCATTACCAAATAAAATTTACATCTTCATGAAACACTCTTTATTGTCCCAGAAGTTTCTGAGTACTTTGATGTGTTAATTAACCTGTCATTTGACAGCCCATAGGATGTTGTGGCATACAGCAGTGAGATATGACTTCCTTAGAACAAACCCCACATATACATTAGCCTTGTACTTATCTTTTTTGTTGTGGAGTTGGCTTCCATTTTGAGCTTGTGGCAAAGACACAGCTTGAGAGGTCTATTTCACTGAGAAAGTCTGCAGAGCTTACATGTAAACCTGAATCAGTATATATGTCTTTCTTCAGACATTAGTTACCTAGAATACATTAAAAACACATTCCACTTCCTTACCCAGTGCTCCTGGAAAACCATCAATAGCTAGCTCTGTGTGTGTGTGTGTGTGTGTGTGTGTGTGTGTGTGTGTGTGTGTGTGTGTGTGCGTGCATGTCTGTATGTGTGAGAGCACATTCACTCATTCCAGCTTGGCTTGGATGATTCTGAAGTTTCCTGGGGATCTCTAACCACTGGCTCTAATCACTTTGGTTACCTTCGTGCCTACCTATAAATTTCTCTTCTCTGTATCCACAACTCATTGCCATTCTATTTCTTCATTCTAGTCAGAGTTGTGTGACTGACTTTGGGAAGCAACTCTTGTTATGTTGTGTCATTCAACTTTCTGGGATTCCACAAGATAGCATGTGTTAATTAGAATTCTGCTTTACTATGACCAAACATGTGAGAAAAGCAGTTTAATATATGAAAGATGTATTCTGCTGCATGGTTTTAGAGGTATTAGTCCATCATGATAAGAAGGGCATGGCTGAGCAGAATAGTTTCCATTATGGTGGCAGCCAGGAGCCAGACAAAGGAAACAGGATAGATCCCAAGGCAAGATACAGCCTCCAAGATGGACTTAGAATAATCATCCCTTTAATTGGGTCCCTCCTTCTACTTTTCACCATATCTCAATAATGTCATTGCTATATAAATCCATCAAGGTACCAGTCCACTCATCAAATCAGAGCCATATTGTCCTAATTGCCTCTTGATAGGCCTTCACCGATATACCCAGAAATGTGCTTTACAAGTCTTCTAGGTGTTTCTTATTCCAGCCAATTTGGCTATTGAGATTAACCATCATGTGGCCTTACTTTACAAGTGCCAGGAAAACCAAACCCAGTTTGTCTCTATTGTAACTTAAGCTTTACCTTCACAGCTTCATACCCAACTCTCAGGAGTTTCATGCAGAGGATCCATCTATAGTATACATTATTAGCCAAAACAGCCTTTTGCAACTCTGATACAAATCTCCATGGTCCTCCTTATTCTTGCGTGCTTGCAAAGCAATACTACTCATAAACATAGCCAAGTACTGCTGGAGCTCAAGCTGCCCAGTCCACAACCCCCCAAAACAGCGCTGTCTTTTGGACAACAGGCTTTTCAAACATACAACCCTGTGAAAGACATTTTTACATCCACGCCAAAACAGATTCTCTCTTCATGTGATCTCTCATGACCTTACAGTAGCTTTCTTCCACGACAGTAGAAGTGGGAGTTGCATGGAATCTTTGGGTTATGACTCTGAAGTCCTGGTGAAGGACAATCCCCTCACTGCCTTTTCTTTCAAACTTAAGCTTTAGACAGCCCCAATTTAAGGGAGAAGGTGATGATACAAGGAGTTGTATGCATCTACAGGAGGGGCAAAATTGCTGAAGATTATATACCCTAGTATCTAATCACTTTCACTGGTGGTCAGCAGCTTGTGTTTTCCACTATCTTAATTATTCATCTCATTTTTGCTAGAGGTTTTCTCTCCATTTTCACGGATTGTTCATCCTGTCAGTGTTGAGCCTACACTGTAGCCTTCTTCAACACAGGGCATTGCAGAATCTGTGGGTACACAAGGAGAGGAATGTCCTTTATAACTGTATTGATTTTAATAGTACTTTTGTGCTTGACATTCTAATTAATTCTCTAAACCAGTAGTTGCAGACAGATAATATGTATTAATTCTACTAAATATTTATGTTTACCTGGAAACGGATCTATAACTAGTCAAGTATTCTTGTCATTATAATCCACTTCTGGACATTTAATAAGAGCAACATAAGACCTGAAGTTAAAATTAGCTACTTGCAAATTGTGTTTCATTTTCCTAGAATTTTTGTGGGTAAAAAAAAAATCTAAGAAATTTGCTGTTAGGCTTCAGCAGTGGCTGCTTAAAGGACTTACTGGCTTTCTCCTTGGGGAAACCTGTCAAGCATTTCTGTCCTATTATCTCCAAGAGTTGCTCCCAATGGGAGAGGTCTACGGACTTTAGCATTTATTCTTCCTTCCACAACCCTCTCCTCAGAGAGAGCTTCTTGAATTCAAAATAAGTATAAAAGCCAATCTTCGGAGTGTTCTTCCCTTTGTTATTTATTGGTTGTATTTAAAATTTTTCCCTAGAGCCAAGACATTTTTTGGAGAGTGTTTTAGAGATAAATGTAAAAGTTCTATTTTCTGTATCTTTAGTATTAAATAAAAAGAAATTATTTACTATTTGCCTTTTCCTCAGCAGAGAAATCATTCAGATGACCCGAAGCTATGTCCTCTGGCTTCAATTTATAGATATTTTTGGAATCTCATCTCCCAAGGATTGGTTCAAGGAGCAAAGATATTTGCATGTTTAATCTGTCATGTTCTGAGTATGGAATGGAGCTATCTAAAGAGCTGAAGTTCTCCTCATCTCATCACTACCATTTCACTTCTTACGATTTGCTTAACCACAACAAAATGGGCCTCATCCCTTGGATGCTGGGAGAATCTATGTAGCAGCAGAAGTTCCTTTTGTGGGAATGCTGGCAGGCAAGCTAACAGGGAAACACAAGCAAAAGCATCAGAGTTGTCAGATGACTTCCCTGCCTTGACAAGGGAGAAGGCTGGGATGAGCAACTTTTGGAGTCTTAATTATGGACGCTTATGGACCTAGAGATATGTAACAGCTAGCACAGCCTGCAAGTGCCACATAGGATTGAAGTGGGTTCTAACTTGACTCTTGATTATTTTCCCCAAATCCCATGTATTGAAGGTTTTGCATTACTGGGGTGAGAAGTGGACCATGAGTAAGTGGTGACTAAGAGAAGGAAATTGCATTACTTGGAGAGTGCATTTTTAGTAGATGTTGAGACCTCAGCCTCTTCTTGAGCCCCTGTCTTTGACTCCTGGGTACAACATGGTGAACTACAGGATCTCATCCTGAGGTACTGTGCACCATAATGGACTCTACCCTTAAACTATGAGCCAAAATAAACTTTCTTCCTAATGCAATTGTTTTGGAGGCTTTGGGATTTAGGAAGGAAGTTAATTTTGGCTCATAGCTTGAGGGTATAGTCCATCATGGTGAGGAAGGCAAGATAATAAGAGCAGTCCTGGTGTGGCTGCAGGAGTGTAAGGTGGCTGGTCACATTGCATTTAAAGTCAGGGAAAAGAAAGTGGTGAATGCTGGTGTTACCCGGGTAATTGTCTCTGGAAATGCCCTCACCAAGGTGTGTCTCCTTGGTGACTCTAAATCAACCAAGCTGGCAATGAAAATTAACCATCACAGACCCAGCAACTGAGGGGGATGACTCACTCTAAAGTGGATGGCATCTTCCAAATGGCACCTTAAAGAGGTATGAGGAGAGAGAGTGGTGTGTGCCTGCCTGCTTGTGCCTCTTCTTCCTGAGCTGTGCATCTGCTACTTCTCCTGATGCTATCTTCTACTGGCACCACACTTCAGCCTCTTCAGCTGTTGCATGCCAATTCAATAGCAGTGAGAGTTCAGAGATCTCTAGGCCTTCAGGGCCAAATTATGGCTGTTGAGAATCTAACCTGTGACTGAGCAGCTCCTTGATTCTCAGGCTTTCTGAAGTAAAGATGGCCACTGTTGAATTACCCAGTTCCTATCCTGTAAACCAATCTAATAAATCCTCTTTTATACATCCATCCATCCATCCACCCATCCATCCATTCATACACACACACACACACACACACACACACACACACACACACACACACCATACTCTACCACATCTGTTTCTCTGGAGAATTCTGCATTAACTGTGAACAAAATTAAACGTTTCTCCTTATAAGTTGACTATTGTAGAAAGAATAAATAAAAGCACTCACCATTTGTGGATGGAAATTTCTGTCCTGTCCTGTCCCACAGCTGTTTAGTTCCAAATAAAAACATAGAGGTTTATACTAATTATAAACTATTTGGTCGATGGCTCAGGCTTCTTATTGGCTAGCTCTCTCTTAATTGTTAACCCATTTCTATTAATGTATGTATCTTCACGTGGTCTTGGCTTACCAGAGAATGACTGGCATCCTCTCTTCCCAGTAGCTACATGGCATCTCCTTCTCAACTCACTCTCTGCATTCGTCTTCCTAGATTTCTCCTAGTCTGGTAGCCTCACTTAAACGTCCTGCCTGGCTACATCATGCCTATCTATTGGCTAAAACAGCTTTATTCATCAACCAATAAGAGAAAAATATTCACAGCACACAGAAGGACATCCCCCATCAGACTGTATCAGGTACTTTTCCTATAGTAATGGAAAGCTGACAGTTAAGGTCAAGCTGAAATACCTCCCGAAGGTTCACATTTTAAATACTTGTTTTCCAGTTACTGGGTTATTTGGGAGGTTGTAAAATCTTGAAGGAGGTATGGCCTAGGTGGTGAAGTAGGTGACTAGGTTTGGGTCTTTTATGGTAATAGCCCAGATCTTGTTCCTGCCTAGATCATTCTGTGTCTTGGTCTTTTATTATGTGGACAGCTATCAACTGTAGGGAACTTCCCATTGTGCCTTCCCCATTATAATGAACTGAAATCCTCTGAAACCATGACCCAAAGCAAATCATTGCTATCATGGGTTATTCTGTGAGATATTTTGTTATAATAATGGAAGAGTAATAAAAACGTGGACTAACATAGAAGATTAAATATCCCCAAGTAGAGGAATAAACAAACCAGAGCAGTAGTTCTCAACCTTCCTAATACTTTGACCATTTAATACTGTTCTTCATGTTGTGGTGACCCCCAACCATAAAATTACTTTCACTGCTACTTCATAACTGTAATTTTGCTATGTTATAAATTGCAAATATGTGATAGGCAGGATATTTGATATGTGACCTCTGTAATAGGGCCATTCAAATGCCAAAGTGGTTGTGACCCACAGGTTGAGAACCACTGGACCAGAGCACAGAAGACCTATGTCCAAGAGGAACTAAGATTTCCAAAGTCAAAATGAAGCATTGATTGTTTATCAGACAGATGTACGGGCATCAATATGTGTGGTTACTGGCTGAGCTTAGACTATGCAAATAAATACCTTCCAAGTAAGACTAGATCAGTACAGTCACACACCCCACACACACACCCGACCCGTCCCCTATGAAGTAATGGTTCCCTATGTAGGAATCAGCAAGGCTCATCTGCCCCTTTCTTTTGTATCTAAAACAACTGTGAGAAAACATGGGAGAAGTTAGGGAAGGACTATGTGATTTTTCTAATTCAATGTGGCCTGTGATTCAAAATGTTTCTTAAGCATGGTCCACATACCCAAAGATTACAGATGGAGTTTATTTTTTTTTCTGAAAAATATTAGATACTATAGAACAAAACTTGCTTCCCGTATTCCTTCCAGTATTTGTGCCACATGGGGATCATAGTGACAGTAATAGACAGAGAATGGCAGGAATGAGGTTAAATTGTTGAGTAGGCTTGAGGGTAGGAAAGCTGACTGGAGAGGATAAGACAACCTCATTAGCTTTGGAGATGCCTTGAAAGTTGGAACACATGTGAACCTCTTTGTATCCACCCCTGTGGTTGCTAAATATGGTGTCTCATTTCCTAAACTAATTATTATTCAAGCCATCTAAACACTTGTAAATTTTCTCCCAAGACAGCTGAGAAGGCAAGAACAAAATACAGGCTACAGTCTATTTTTTCCCAGCATCAAGGTCAGCATGTGACGGACTATATCAGAGGGTATTTTACTTCTACTTAACATTGAAAATTCTCTCATGCCAGCAGGTGAGCTTGCCTTTTCTCTGGAAGCTCATCTTTTCCTCCCCACCTTTGTCACCAGCTCAATCCACAAGTCTAGATCGAGTACCTCTTGCACACTCCCGTGCCATGTTAAATATTCCGAGGAAAGCAAAATAAACAGTACATCTAGCTTTTGAACATTTGGTTTGTGAAGCATGCCACCCTCAGCTTTACACACATTTTATTTAATACACACAATAATTACAGGAGATTCTGACCTGAATATTGTTGCTGTCTAATACAGAACTCCTTCCCTCAGCAGTTTACCATAACCATATCCTTCATGCTCACAGCTGTGCCTAAAACTTAGACTATAGGGACAGTGGTCTGTACACAAAACATAAATTTGATCTCATAAATCACTTGAGAGTTCTAGGACTCAAGTCACTAGAAACTGTCCTTATTCATATGGCTGGAGGGTGATATTGACTGGCACATAGGAGATTTTTTTTTTCATTAGATCAATCTTATTTTATTTTACATATCAATCCCATTGTATCTAGGCTGAGCAAGGTATCCCTCCATAGGGAATGGACTCCAAAAGCCAATTCATGCTCTAGGGATAAATCCTGATCCCACTGCTAGTACCCCCATGGGTTTTGAATGAACCATCTATACATGGCTTTTCAAGCTTGGGGTCTAGGATGTTATCATAATTATTAGTTCGTTTGTGGATGACTTCTCAGTTCAGTTACTCCACTGAAGTTCTTCAAGTTCAGTCCTATTTATCCAAAGACCTGTGAAGTAGAGGAACAAATGGTAATACCCCTTGCTCTCACAGGTGAGATTAGCACATCTTAATTGCAAGATGCATTCTGGCTCAAAATGGTCCCCTCTGAGAGGCACACAGCAATCACTAGAAGCTGTGGTTTGGATTCCTGAGCACACTAGAGCTGCCTATCTATACTGGAACACTCAGAATCCCCACCTGCCTGGTCTCTAACCCCCACCACCAGTCCTCTACTGGAGTTCCGGCCCATCCCAGAGATCCGCCTAGCCCCTTGGGAGCAACTCTCAGTCCCTGCAGGCTAGAACCTTGACCCCCATCGCCAGGCCTCTGCTAAAGAGACCTCAGCTAGAGAGTGCCAAGCCCCAGCTAGATCTGCCTATCTATGAGGAAACATCTTGAGAATCAGCCTAGTCTTTGACTCCCATCATCAGGCCTCTGCTAGAGGTGAGTCTGGGAACAATTCAGGTGGAATCTCCACCCCCCCACACCCTTCCCTAGGAACTTCCTGGATTGGCCCTGGATCTCACTCCCCCTATGTCCTGTCCTCATCGAGAGAGCTCCTGGTGCTCTGATACACACCCACCCACCCCCACAAAGAGCCTGCTCTCCCCTACCCTGTGCCCCACCCTGCCCACTGTCCCAGCACTCTGGGTGAGCACTGGGACAGAGGGTGGAGCCAACAATCCTGCCACCTTCGGGGAACTTCCTGGAGCTGATCTGAGCATACTAGACCTGCCCATCCAAGCGAGACCACCCGGAATCCCCAACTGCCTGGGCTCTGACCCCCACTGTCAGCCTTCTACTGGAGTTTCTGGCCCCTCCCAGAGATCCACCTATCCCCTGGGGGCCATCGTGAACCCCTGTGGGTTGGATCCTTGACCCCCATCACTGGGCTTCAGCTAAAGAGGCCTCAGCTGGAGAGTGCCAGACCCAGGCTAGATTCGCCTATTGGCACAAAGAACATCCTGAGTCCCAGCCTTCAGAATCTTTGACCCCCATCACTGGTCTTCTGCTGGAGCCTGATCTTTGACCCTCATGGCTGGAACCCTGCCTGAGGAGAGACCTCCCAGAGAGCTTGGACCACCCAGAGCTACATACATTGGAACTCTGACCCACCTAAGCCCACCTGGGGAGTACCAGAGAGAGAGAGAGAGAGAGAGAGAGAGAGAGGAGAGAGAGAGAGAGAGAGAGAGAGAGAGAGAGAAGAGAGAGAGAGAGAGAGAGGGCCCAATCTACACCTACTGGAAGAAGTGATGGGAAGACAGCAATACAAGAAAACACCTAACATAGAAAGACAAGCATAACACCACCAGAATCTAGGCACTCTACACCAACTAGACCTGAAAACCCCAAAGCAGATGAAGCAGAAGAGAATGACTTACTTATTGTCATAAAAATAATAGAGAACCTAAAAGACAATGTGAGAAAATCCCTTAAAGAAATGAAAGAAAAAACAAACAAAAAATTGGAAGAAATGAACAAATTTCTTAAAGAAATTACAGAAAGCCAAGAAAAAAAACAATTAAACAGGTAAATGAAATGGTTCAAGACTTGAAAACTGAAACAGAGAAAATAAAGGCAACACAAACTGAAGGAATGCTGGAAATAGAAAAACTGGGCAAAGGATCGGGAACTACAGACACAAGCATAACCAACACAATTCAAGAGATGGAAGAGAGAATCTCAGGTGCAGAAGATAAACTAGAGGAAATAGATTCATCGACCAAAGAAAATCGTAATTCCAACAAATCCTTAACACAAAACATCCAGGAAATGTGGGACATGGAGAAAAGGCCAAACCTAAGAATAATAGGCATAGAGGAAGGCAAAGAAGCCCAGCGCAAAGGTGCAGAAAATATATTCAACAAAGTCATTGAGGAAAACTTTCCTAATCTGAAGAGGGACATGCCCATGAAAGTACAAGAAGCATACCAAACACCAAATAGGCTGGACCAAAGAAAAAAGACATCTCGACACATAATTATCAAAACACCTAACATATATAATAAGGAAAGAATATTAAGAGCAGTGAAGGAAAAAGGACGGGTAACATATAAAGGCAGACCTATCAAAATTACAACTGACTTCTCCATGGAAACCCTCAAGGCCAGAAGGTCCTGGATAGATGTACTACAAGTACTGAGAGTCCACGGATGCCAGCCTAGGCTACTATATCCAGCAAAACTCTCAATCACTATAGATGGAGAAAACAAGATATTTAATGACAAAACCAGAAGTTCAGAATATGTTTCTACAAATCTAGCCTTAAAGAGAGTTCTGGAAGGAAAAATGCAACCCAAGGAAGTTAATTATGCTCATGAGGACATAGACAATAGATAATCCCAATTCATCAGTACCAAAGGGTAAAGCAGAGCAAATATATTCACAATACCACTGCCAAAAACAAATCTAAAACAAAAGTATTGACAATCAATGACCCTTACATTCCCTCAACATTAGTGGTCTTAACTCGCCTATAAAAAGACACAGGCTAACAGAATGGATATGAAGACAGAATCCACCCTTCTGCTGCATACAAGAAACACATTTAAGCTTCAAAGACAGACATTTCCTCAGGGTAAAGGGTTGGGAAAAAAATCTTCCAATCAAATGGACCCAAGAACAAGCAGGTAGAGCTATACTAATATCTAACAAGTTAGACTTCAAACCAAAATCAGTCAAAAGACATGAAGATAGTCATTTCGTATTCATCACAAGGACAAATCCATCAGCACAAAGTCTCAGTTTTGAACATCTATGCCCCAAATACAAAGGCACCCATATTCATAAAAGAAATGCTACTAAAACACAAAGCTCACATAAAACCTCACACATAGTGGAAGACTTCAACACACCACTCTCACTGCTAGACATGACCACCAGTCAGAAACTTAACCAAGAAACAAAAGAACAGAAGTTATATCTCACTCGGGATTAACAGATATCTATAGAACATTCCATCGAAACACCAAAGAATATACCTACTTCTCTGCTCCACATGGAACCTTCTCTAAAATCAACCACATACTAGGCAACATAACAAACCTCAATAGATACAAAAAATTTGGAATAGTCACCTGTATCTTATCAGACAACCATGCTTCAAAATTGGAATTCAACAACAACACAAATCGCAGAAACCCTACAAACTCATGGAAACTATACAATGCACAATTGCACCATACCTGGGTTAAAGAAGAAATAAAGAAAGAAATGAAGGACTTCCTAAAATTCAACGAGAATGAGGACACAACATACCTGAACTTATGGGACACCTTGAAAGCAGTGCTACGTGGGAAGTTCATTGCACTAAGTGCCTATATGAAGAAAACTGAGGATAGTCACATTAGACAATTATCAGCACAACTGAAAGCCTTAGAAAAAAAAAAAGAAGCAAACTCACCCCGGAGGAGTAGATGCCAGGAAGTAATCGATTTGTGGGCTGAAATCAATAAAATAGAAAGCAGGCAAACAATACAAAAAAATCAATGCAACAAAGAGTTGGTTTTTGAGAAAATCAAAAGATAGACAAACCATTATCCAAACGAGAGAACATGAAATTTAACAGACTCAATAAAGAAAAAAGGGGACATAATAACAGACACAGAGGAAATCCAGACAATATTCAGGTCATACTTTGAAAAGTGTACTCCACAAAATTTGAAAACTCAAAAAAAAAAATGAACAAATTTCTGGATAGCTATCACTTACCAAATTAAATCAAGAACAGACAAACAATTTAATTAGACCTATAACTCCTAATGAAATAGAAGCAGTCATTAAATACTTCCAACCAAAAAAGACCAGGGCCAGATGGCTTCAGTGCAGAATTCTACCAGAAATTCAAGGAAGAGCTAATACCAATACTCCTCAAATTGTTCCATACAATAGAAACAGAAGGTTCATTACCAAACTCTTTTTACGAGGCCACAATCACCTTGGTACCCAAGCCACACAAAGACACAATTAAGAAAGAAAACTACAGACCAATATCCCTGATGAACATTGATGCAGAAGTACTCAATAAAATACTGGCAAAGCAAATCCAAGAATACATCAGAGAAATTACCCACCATGACCAAGTAGGCTTCAACCCTGGGTTGCAGGGATGGTTTAACATACAAAACTCTATCAACGTGAAAACCATAAAAACAAACTGAAAAAGAAAACCATATAATCATTTCCCTAGATGCTAAAAAAGCCTTTGACAAAATTCAACATCCTTTCATGATAAAGGGCTTGGAGAGATCACGGATAACAAGAACATACCTAAACATAATAAGAGCAATGTACAGTAAACCAACAGCCAAAATCAAACTGAATAGAGAGAAGCTTAAGGTGATTCCTCTAAAAGTAGGAACAAGACAAGGCTTCCCTCTCTCTTCATATCTCTTCGATATTGTACTTGAAGTTCTAACTAAAGCTATAAGACAACAAAAAGAGATCATGGGGACCAAATTGGAAAGGAAGAAATCAAACTTTCTCTATTTGCAAATTATAGTTCACATAAGAGACCCAAAAAAACTCTACAGCTGATAAACACCTTTAGCAAACTACCAGGATATATGATAAACTGAAAAAAATCAGCAGCCCTACATTTTTCAGATGACAAAGGGGCTGGGAAAGAAATCAGAGAAACATCACTCTTTACAATAGCCACAAATAACATAAAGTATCTTGGGGTAACACTTACCAAACAAGTGAAAAACCTATATAATAAGTAATTTGTGTCTTTAAAGAAAGAAATTAAAGAAGATACTGGAAAATGGAAAGATCTCCCATGCTCTTGGATAGGTAGGATATACATAGTAAAAATGGCAATCTTGCCAAAAGCAATCTACAGATTCAATGCAATCTCCATTAAAATCCCTGCAGAATTCTTCAGGGACCTTGAAAGGATAATAATCAATTTTATATGGAAAAACAAAAGTCCCAGGATAGCCAACACTACCCTGTACAATCAATGAACTTCAGGAGGCATCAACATTCCTGACTTTAAGCTCTACTACAGAGCTATAGTCCTGAAACCAGCCTGGTATTGGCACAAAAATTGACAAGTAGACCAATGAAATCAAGACGAAAATCCTGATATTAACCCACACCCCTAAAAACACCTGATTTTTGACAAAACAGCTAAACGTATACAATGGGAGAAGGAAAGCATCTTCAACAAATGGTGCTGGCACAATTGGATGATGGTGTGTAGAAGACAACAGATAGACCTATATCCATCACCATGCAGGAAACTCAAATCCAAATGGATTAAAGACCTGAACATTAAAATCCAGCCACACTGAACCTATTAGAAGAGAAAGTGGGATGTACCCTTGAACAAATTGGTATAGGAGACTGCTTCCTGAACATAACCCCAGTAGCACAGACACTGAGATCCACAAATAATAAATGGGACCTCCTCAAACTGAGAAGCTTCTGTAAGGCGAAGGAAACAATTGACAAGACCAAATGGCAGCCCGCAGACTGGGAAAAGCTTTTCACCAGTCCTATATCTGACAGAGGGCTGATCTCCAAAATATACAAAGAACTCAAGAAAATAGCCAACAAAACACCAAATAACCCTATTAGAAAATGGGGTACAGAACTGAAGAGAGAATTCTCAATAGAGGAAATCAAAAAGGTTGAAAGACACTTAAGAAAATCCTCAAAATCCTTGCAAATCAAAAACAACTTTGAGATACCATCTTATTCCTGCCAGAATGGCTAAAATTAGAAACACCAATGACAACTTAATGCTGGAGAGGATTTGGAGAAAGGGAACACTCTTCCACTGCTGGTAGGAGTGCAAACTTGTACAGCCATTTTGGAGATCAGTATGGTGATTCCTCAGGAAAATAGGAATCAGTTTACCACAGGACCTGGCAATCCCCCCTCTTAGGTATATACCCAAATGATCCACATTCATGCAACAAAGACATGTACTCAACTATGTTCATAGCAGCGTTATTTGTAATAGCAAGAACCTGGAAGCAATCTAGATGCCCCTCAACTGAACAATGGATAAAGAAGATGTGGTACATTTACACAATGGAATACTACTCTTTGGTGAAAAAAAAAAAACAATTGAATCTTGAAATTCGCAGGCAAGTGGATGGAACTTGAAGAAACCATCATGAATGAGGTAACCCAGTCACAAAAAGAGGAACATGGTATGTACTCACTCATATATGGCTTTTAGACCTAGAGCAAAGGATCACCAGCCTATAATTCACACCACCAGAGGAACTAGGATACAAGGTGTATTCTAAGAGATTCATATAAGGTCCCTCATGGAAGGGGAAAGGGACAAGTTCTCCAGAGCAAATGTGTAGTGAGGGGGGCAATAGTATAGAGGGAACTAGGAGAAAGAAGGGGAGGAGAGGAAATCATGTGGGACTAGGAAGATTGAGTCAGGGGAGGAATAGAAGACAGAAAAGAGAGTAGGAGGTAGAGGGAGGGGGGAGAGAGAGAAAAAAGGAGTGCATAAAAGAGGGAGCCATTATTGGTTTGAAGAGAAAACTGAACCTAAAGAAATGGCCAGAGCACTACAAGTATGACTCCAGCTAACTATTTGAGCACCTGTGGAAAGGCTACCATAAATGCCCTTCACCAATAGTGAGATCAACAACTAACTTATCCACCACCATGGAGCCCTCGTTTAGTACCTGTTGGAAACAGAAGCAAACACCCACAACTAAACACTGATCCAAATTGAAATCCAGATGCAGAGAGGAAGCACAAGACCACGCTGCAGAAATGCATAGAGACAGCTGACCTGAACAAGGAGGAGCTAATGGGCCCTCAGACTGATACCTGGGAATCCAGATTGGGACTGACTCAGAACCTCTGAACATGGGTCTCAGCTAAAAGGCTTGAGCAGTCTAAGGGACCTCAGACAGTGGAACCAGGATGTATTCCTGGTGCACAAAGGACCTTTCGGGCACATCCCCCATGGAGGGATGCTCCCTTAACCTAGAGAAAAGAAAGAAGTCCTTGTCCCCTTTTCAAATGACTTGACAGATTTAGATGACCCCTCCTGGATGGCATTGCCCTACATGTGGTGTGGGGAGGAGAATGGGAGGGGAGGGTGGTCAGGGTGCATGTGAGGAGGGGAGAGAGGGAAAAAGGGAGGGAGGAAGGAAGGGATGGAGGGAAAGAGGGAGGGACAAAAGGAGGGAGGGAGAGGGAACTGGGATTGACATGTAAAATAAAAAATTCAATTAAATTAAAAAAATTATGGAAGCCATAAAAAAAAAACCCCCAAAAAACAAAAGCTGTGGTTTGAACTTGAACTGGCCTCCACAGGCTCATGTCCAGAATGCTTGATCCCTTCTTGTGGGGCTATTTTGAAGTCAATGGAACTTTTAGGGGTAAGGCATTGGTGGTGGAAGTAGGTCACCAAGGGGAGGGCCTCTGGATGTTGTCACCCTCTTGGTTTGGCCTATATAGTCTTTATTCCTGGTCCAGTAAAGGTAAGGAGCCCCTGCTTACGTGTTCCCACCATAAGAGGACCCTTCTACCAAGCCTTTCCCAGTATAATAAACTGAAATCACAAGCCAAAAATTTAAAGCTTTCTTGCCTTAAATAAGGCATTCTGTGAATTGCTGAGAGCAGTGACTAATAATGCACTAGCACACAGTCCTAAGAGGCAGCAAGGCATGGAGTGCTTCTGTGGCAGTTCTGCTTTCTGAGTTTGCATCTTCAGGTCTTGACTCCAGCACCTGAGCTCTTTGACCTCCTTTGAGAGGCCCTTTATTTTTCCATGGTTCTAGGGCAAAGGTTTCCTTTCATCATGTAGTGTTTCTGTCTCTCTTAGGAGAAATTGGCATGCTCCCGTCAACTTAATCCCATTACAACTTCATGGGTTGGGGTTGGAGAGCTGCTTCATCAATTTAAAAACATTTGTTGTTTTTCCAGAGGAACAGAGCACTCATGACTGGGTTAACAACCACCAGTATGTTCAGTGCCTGAGGACATGATGTTCTTTTCTGGATTTCACAGGTACCCCCATGTGCTCTCATGCATGCTTGTGTGCCTGACATGCGTTCTAGGGAAATAAACCCTGGTCGTGTGGAAAAGCAGATAGCACTCCGAATCACTGAGCCATTCATCCAGTCCCTCAGAGGTTCTTGGTTTGCATCTGTAAGATCCCAACAGGCAGCCAGACAGTGGTGGCATATGCCTTTAATCCCAGCACCCAGGCAGAGGTGATCTCTGTGAGTTCGAGGCCAGCCTGGTTTACAGAGCAAGTAGCAGACAGGCTCCAAAGCTACAGAGAAACAATGCCTTAAAAAAAAAAAAAAAAAAAAAGATCCCAACAGGCATTGCTTCATATCTTTTTGAGGATGTAACAAATGCTCCCCTGGCTTCCATTTCAGATGGGATCTTACACTTAAGCTGTTTCTTTGCACTTTGGACATGTGAAGAGTTAGAAGCAGTTTTCTTTTGCACTCAGCAGCTTCTTCCTCTTTTTCATTCCTAAGCTTTGCTTACAAACTAAACAGTTTGTATTTTAATACAACTGTCTACTTTTGTGTTTTCATTATATAAGTCATCAAGCAGAAGCCAGGTGGTTCTTTTAATATTTCACTGGAAAATCTGTTTAACTAGGTCATCAAATTCCTTAGGAATGTTGTTTAGGATTTTTACATTACTCCATGTAAACACTTTGGCCCAGCCCTCTACTACTAGGTTATACATGTTTGTTTGTTTATTTGTTTGCTTTAATCTTCTTATCTCTTAGAATCATTCCCTGACTCTAATCCCCCACTAATGACTTCTGCACTATCAGGGTTCGACTAACAGTTTCTTTAAGACCAAAGGTTCTCAACCTTCCTAATGCTTCAAGACTCTTTCATACAGCTCCTCATATTGTGATGACCCCCAACCATAAAGTTTTTATTACTATTTCATAAACATAATTTTGTTATTGATATGAATCATAACATAAATATTTGATAATGCCAGATATCTAATATGGGACCCCCAAAGGAGTCAGGACCTACAGGTTAAAAACCAATGCTTTAAGACCCACTCACTGAGTGTCAAACATTGGCCTCAACACCAATGCCTCATGCTTTAGGTTTTCATTTCTTTTTGTTTGTTGGCTGGGGATTGAACCAGTGGCCTCTGACATGCTAGAGTGTCTTCTCAGTATTTTTTTTTCCCCATTGCAGTGGCCAACTGCCTGAGAATAAGCAACTAAGGGAGGAGCAAATTTATTCCTGTTCTTGGTTCATGGCAGGAAGGCATGGCATGGACCCACTGCTGTTCCTGGAGTGAGGGGCTCCCTGCTTCTTGATGGATCAGGAAGCAAAGAAAGAGGAATACAGCTTGTTGGCACTCTCCTTTTCCTTTTCATCTGGTCCATGGGCTGGAGTCACCCACATCCAGTGTAGATCTTCTCCTCTCAGTTAATATTCCCAGAAAGTCCCTTCCAGGCGCTACTGTCATGGGAGTGTCTTAATCCAATTAAAACTAACCAGCACACCAGTTAAGTACTCTACACTGAGATGTATCCCCAGCTCTCCTTTTATTTTTATTCTGAAACAGAGTCTGATTAAGTTTTGGAGAGAGGCCTTGAACTTGTGATCCTCCTGCTTCAGCCTCTTGGATGGCTGGTCTTTTGCCATCAGGCCCAGGAGGTTTTCAATATCATTTGCTCTACTTCGAGCTACTAATAAGTTGACTTAAAATTAATTCAGGCAGAGAAGTATGCTGGGTCAGAAGGGAAGTCAACAAGGGTTATTTTTGTATGGTTGAGAATGAGGGGAGGAGAAGCCTTGAAAGTGGCACACAGAGCAGGGCACACCCAGAAACTCTTGAAAGTGATTTTACAGGGGGATGTGATAATGATTGGAAATGGAAAGAATTAAAGTCTGATTGGTAAGGTAGCTGGTTGTGAAGTCTTTGAATGTCACATCAGGCACTTGCATTTCATTCTGCAACAGTGGCTGCTACTGTTTTGAGCAGAAAAACAAAATGATCTCATCTTTGTTTAAGACAGATAATTACAGAAGCAATATGATTATGTGAATTAGGTAAGTAATGTGATCTAATCTGTGTTTAAGACAGATAATTAATTTCAAGATACTAGATGGATTATCTCCTGGTAAGCCTCCCAGCAAACTCCTAGCGGACAATTATTAAGCATGATGCTATTTCACTTCTGATCTATTTCTCTACTAATTATTTTTTGCCTGAATTTTACCCTTCTAGAAAAGATCCATCTCAACTGCATTCTCTAGCAGCTGGAATTATTTATAAGATTTCACCATTATTTATTACATAAAGATTTGCATATGGCTTAAGTAATGGATAGTATGGCCATTGTCTTAAAACTAAAGGTGGAGACCAGGCCAAATATAACCTCACTCCCAAGATAATAACAGCTACTAAACATTTAAAAGCAAACAAAAATAACTCTGGCAGACTTTCTTTCTGTCTTGGTGTACTTACTAGACTGGGTTAATTTTTAAGAAAGTTGACTCATTAATAATCATGAATATTTTATTTTGTAATAATAAAACAAACTTGTCTTCTTTATATATTTTTATTTAAATTTGAAACAAGCTTGTTTTACATCTCAATCCAAGTTCCCTCCCCTCCCCTCCTCCCCTTTACCTCTACCATCCCCATCCCATCCCCTTTCTGCTCCCCAGGGAGAGTGAGGCCTTCCATGGGGATCTTCAAAGTCTGTCATATCATTTGGAGCAGAGCCCCACGTGTCTAGGTTGAGAGAGTATCCCCTCTAGTGGAATGGGCTCCCAAAGTCCATTCATATACTAGGGATAAATACTGATCCACTACCAGAAGCCCCAGTCCTAATTAACACCTACATGCAGGGGGTCTGGATCGGTCCTATGCTGGTTTCCCGGCTATCAGGCTGGAGTCCACGAGCCCTGCCTTGTTCAGGTCAGTTGTTTCTGTGGGTTTCTCCAGCCTGGTCTTGACCCTTTACTTATCTCCCCCCCTCTCTGCAACTGGATTCCAGGAGTTTTCTCAGTGTTTAGCTGTGGGTGTCTGCTTCTGCTTCCATCATCTACTGGATGAAGGTTCTAGGATGGCATACAAGGTAGTCATCAATCTCATTATTGGAAAAGGGCATTTAAGGTAGCCTTTCCACTATTCCTTAGATTGTTAGCTGGGGTCATCCTTGTAGGTCTCTGGACATTTCCTTAGTGCCAGATTTCTTTTTAAACCTATAATGGCTTTCTCTATTGTGGTATCTCTTTGGTTGCTCTACTTTAATTTTCCCCTGACTCAGTCTTCCCGCCCTCATGTCCTCCTCCTTCCCTCCCTCTTCTCCCCTTCTATTTCTCCTAACTCCCTTCCCCTACCCTCATGCTCTCAATTTTCTCAGGACATCTTGTCATTTCTCCGTTCTCTGGGGACCATGTATGTCTCTCTTATGTTCATCCTTGTTTCCTAGCTTTTCTGGTGGTGTGGATTGTAGGCTGGTGATCCTTTGCTCTATGTCTAAAACTCTTATATGAGTGAGTACATACCGTGTGTGTCTTTTTGTGACTGGGTTACATCACTCAGGATGGTTACTTCTAGTTTCATCCATTAGCCTGGGAATTTCAAGATTCCACTATCCCCTCCCACCCCTGCCCGCTTCATAGTAGTCCATTGTGTAAATGAATCACATTTTCTCCATCCATTCTTCAGTTGAGGGAATTTAAGTTGCTTCAAGACTCTAGCTATTACAAATAATGCTGCTATGAGCATAGTTGAACAGATGCCCTTGTTGTATTAATATGCACTTTTTGGGTATATGCCTAAGAGTGGAATTACTGGATCTTGAGGTACACTGGTGCTGTGTTCAAAAAGTGGTTTCCTGTGCCAATTTGTTCAAGGGTACCTCCCCTTCTGTTCTAAGAGGTTCAGTGTGACTAGATTTATGTTGAGGTCTTTGATCCATTTGGACTTGAGTTTTGTTCATGGTGATAGATATGGATCTAATCTGTAGTCTTCTACACACTGACATCCAGTTATGACAGCACCATTTGTTGAAGATTTTTTTCCATTGTATTTTAGATGCTTTGTCAAAAATCAGGTGTTTGTAAGTGTGTGGGTTAATATCAGGGTTTTCAAATTGATTCCATTGGTCTACCTGTCTATTTTTGTGTCAATACCAAGCTAGTTTCAGGACTGTAGCTCTATAATAAAGCTTGAAGTCAGGGATGGTGATGCCTCCAGAAGTTCCTTTATTGTATAGGGTTGTTTTGGCTATCCTGGGTATTTTGTTTTTCCATATAAAATTGAGTATTGTTCTTTCAAGGTCAGGGAAGAATTGTTCTGGGATTTGGTGGGTATTGCATTGAATCTGTAGAGTGCTTTCGGCAAGATTGCCATTTTTACTATGCTAATCCTACCTATCCAAGATCATGGGAGATCTTTACATTTTCTTGTATCTTCTTTAATTTCTTTCTTTAAAGACACACAGTTCTTGCTATATAGGTCTTTCACTTGTTTGGTTAGCATTACCCCAAGATATTTTATATTGTTTGTGGCTATTGTAAAGGGTGATATTTCTCTCTCTGATTTCTTTCTCTGCCCCTGTATTGTCTGTATGTAGTAGGGTAGTAGGGCTACTGATTTTTTTTTTTTTAGTTAATCTTGTATCCTGCTAATTTGCTGAAGGTGTTTATCAGCTGTAGGAGTTTCCTGGTAGAGTTTTTTTGGGTCACTTATGTGAACTATCATATCACCTGCAAATAGTAAAGGTTTGACTTCTTCCTTTCCAATTTGTATTCCCTTGATCTCCTTTTGTTTTCTTATTGCTCTAGCTAGTACTTCAAGTATAATATTGAAGAGATATGCAGAGAGTGGACAGCCTTGTCTTGTCCCTGATTTTAGAGGGAATCTCATTGAGTTTATTTCTCCATTTTAGTGTGATGTTGGCTGTTGGTTTGCTGTATATTGCTTTTATTATGTTAAGGTATGTTACTGTTATCCCTGATCTCTCCAAGACCTTTATTTTGAAGGGTGTTGGATTTTGTCAAAGACTTTTTCAGCATCTAGTGAGATGATCATGGTTTTTCTTTTTCAGTTTGTTTATATGGTGGATCACATTGATAGATTTTTGTATGTTGAAGCATCACTGCATACCTGGGATGAAGCTTACTTGGTCATGGTGGATGATTTCTCTGATGTCTTCTTGGATTCAGTTTTCCAATATTTTATTGAGTATTTTTGAATCAACATTCATAGAGGATATTAATCTGTAGTTCTCTTTCTTAGTTGTGTCTTTGTGTGGGTTGGATACCAAGGTAATTGTAGCTTCATAAAAAAGAGTTTGGCAAATACCCTTCTGCTATCGTGTAGAGCACTTTGAGGAGCATTGGTATTACATATTTTTTGAATTTCTGGTAGAATTTTGCACTGAAACCATCTGCTGGCCCCTTGATTCTTTTATTTTCTCTTTCTTTCTTTCTTTTTTTCTTTTTTTTTCTTTTTCTTTTGGTTGGGAGAGTTTTGGTGACTGCTTCAGTTTCATTAGGGGTTATAGCTTTATTTAAATTGCTTATCTGTTCTTGATTTAATTTTTGATAAGTGATATCTATCTAGAAAGTTGTCCATTTCTGTTAAATTTTTGAATTTTGTGGAGTACAGGTTTTGAGTATGACCTGAAAATCTCTGGATTTCCCTCAGTGTCTGTTTTCATGTCCCCCTTTTCAATTTCTGTATTTGATAATTTGCATGTTCTCTCTCTGCCTTTTGGTTAACTTGGATAAAAGTTTGGCTATCTTGTTGATTTTCTGGAAGAACCAACTATTTGTTATATTGAATCTTTTTATTGTCTTTCTATTTTCTACTTTATTGATTTCAGCCCTCGTTTGATTATTTCCTGGTGTCTTCTCCTTCAGGGTGAGTTTGCTTCTTTTTGTTCTAGATCTTTCATTTGTGCTGGTAATTCTCTAATGTGATTATTTCCCAGTTTCTTCATGTGGGAAGTTAGTGCTGTAGAATTTCCTCGTAGCACTGCTTTCAAAGTGTTCCATAAGTTTGCGGTATGTCGTGTCTTAATTATCATTGAATTCTAGGGAAGTCTTTAATTTCTTTATTTCTTCCTTGATCCAGGAATGGTGTAATTCATTAAACATTGTTTCATTTCCATGAGTTTGCAGGGTTTCTGCAATTTCTGTTTTTGCTGAACTCCAACTGTAAAGCATTGTGGTCTGATAAGATACAGGGGGTTAGTCCATTTTTGTGTGTGTGTCACAAAAATCTATTTTTGAGGTTTTCTATTTTGCCAAGTATGTGGTTGATTTTAGAGAAAGTTCCATATGGCGCTGAGAAGAAGGTATATTCTTTTGTGTTTGGATGGAATTTTCTATAAATGTCTGTTAAACCCAATTGGATCATAACTTCTGTTAGTTCCTTTGTTTCTTTTTAAGTTTCTGTCTGGTAGTCCTGTCTAGTGGTGAGAGTTGGGTGTGAAGTCTCTCATTGTGTGTGAGGTTTTTGTGCAATTTGAGTTTTAGTAATATTTCTTGTACAAATGTGGATGCCTTTGTATTTGGGGAATAGATGTTCAGAACTGAGACTTCATGTTGATGAATTTATCCTGTGATGAATATGAAATGACCTTCTTTATCTCTTTTGATTAATTTTAGTTTAAAGTCTAATTTTTTAGGATTGCTACTCCTGCTTGTTTCTTGGGTCCATTTGATTGGAAAATCTTTTTCCAACCCTTAACTCTGAGATAATGTCTGTCTTTGAAGTTGAGGTATGTTTCTTGTATACAGCAGAAGGATGGACTCTGTCATCATGTCCATTCTGCTAGCCTACGTCTTTTTATAGGCAAGTTAAAACCATTAATATTGAGGGATATTAATGACCATTGATTGTTAATTCTTGTTTGTTTTAGATTTGTTGTTGGTGATGGTATTGTGTGTGGATTTCCCTCCCATTTTTATTTTGGCTGTTGGTAAAGTGGGTTTACTTATTACAAACATTGCTTATGTTTGTGGTTGTAGTTAACTTCCTTGGGTTGGAGTTTTCCTTCCCAGAACATTCTGTAGGGCTGGATTAGTTGATATGTATTGTTTAAATCTGGTTTTGTAATGAAATATCTTGGTTTCTCCATCTATAGTGATTGAAAGCTTTGCTGGATACAGAAGTCTGGGCTGGCATCCATGGTCTCTTAGTGTTTGTAGAATAACTATCTAGGACCTTCTGGCCTTCAGAGTTTCCATGGAGAAGTCAGGCGTTATTCTGATAGTTTTGCCTTTATATGTTACTTGGCCTTTTTTCTTTGCTGCTCTTAAGTATTCTTTCTTTATGCTGTATATTTGTTGTTTTGATTATTATGTGGCAAGGGGACTTTTTTTGTGGTCCCCTCTATTTGGTGTTCTGTAAGCGTCTTGTACTTTCATTGGTATGTCTTTCTTTAGGTTGGGGAAGTTTTCTTCTATGATTTTGTTGATTATATTTTCTGTTCCTATGAGTTGGGTTTCTTCACCTTCTTTCATACCTATTATTCTTAGATTTGGCCTTTTCATGGTGTCCCATATTTCCTGGATATTTTGTGTTAGTGATTTGTTGGACTGAATATATTCTTTGGTTGATGAATCTATTTCTGTTAGTGTACCTTTAATGCCTGAGATTCTTCCATCTCTTGTATTCTGTTGGTTATGCTTGCATTCGCAGTTTCTGGTCGTTTACCCAGCTTTTCTATTTCTAGCATTTCCTCAGACTGTGTTTTCTAAATTGTCTCTATTTCAGCTTTCAAACTTGTAGTGTTGGAATTGTTTCTTGCAATTTTTGTTTTGTCATTTCTTCCATTTCTTTAAAGGATGTTCTCATTTCCTCTTTTAGTGTCTCTATCATCTTCATGAACTTGTTGTTTTTAGGGTCATTTTCTTCTGCTTCATCTGTGTTGAGAAGTTCAGGTCTTGCTGGTGTGGAGTCACTAGACTCTGGGTCATATTGATCTTTCTATTGTTGACTATGTTCTTATACTGTTGTCAACCCATTCCTTCTTCCAGTGCATACTGGTGGGGTCTCTCCTCTTCTGGTGGGTATTGGACCAAGGTTCTCTTCTAGTGGGTGCAAGCAGGTCAATACTTCAATGGCTACCTCTCTTCCAGTGGGTGGTGGCAGGACTAGGCACTGGCAGACTCTGGATGGGCTGGTCTGATGGGACAGGTTACCAGAGGTGCACAGTCTCCAGTCCTCAGGAGGCTCTGAGCAGGACAGTAGAAGGTGGTTCCCCCCATGGGTGGATGTGGGACCAGGATGTTGGCAGACTCTGGATGGGCCAGTCTGCCGGGATGGGCTATCCCCGAGGGTGTGTGCACACCCCTAGGCCTCAGGAAACTCTGAGCAGGGTCCCAGAATGAGGGGGCTAGAAACAGGCTGCAAGCTTACCTCCTCCCATGGTTGGAGGTGGGACTAGGAGGCTGGCAGATTCTGGATGGGCTGGTCAGCCAGGATGTGCTCCCCCTCATGCAGTCCAATAAATGAATTACTTTAACTCCACTGTCAGGTGATCTGACACGTTCTTCTGGCCTCCTCAGGTACTAGCTCACTTCCTTCAGTCCTCTTAGGAAGTCCTCCCACCCATTCTCACTCTTCTCTGACTGGTTCTGACTGTCTGCCTCCAAACTTCTCTTCTTTCTATTACCACCAACTAGTCTTGATTTACCACCTTTTCCCCCTGTTTCACTTTGAGGACTGTATTCTTAGCTCCAAAGCATCACCTCTATGATTACATCTTCATTTTCTAGCATATGTCCAGGTTGAACAGCAGCAGAGACCATTGAGTGTCAGAGTTAGCTCAATTACCTTTAAGATGAAATAATATTAGAGGTTTTCAAGAATGTATCTAAGATGCCTTTTTTAATTTATTAAATTAAATGATAAATATTGAACTGAGTATCCTAGTGTGGCTACTGGAAAAAGAAAAACTCAGAGCTTCTCTAAAAGTCAAGTTATCTATCATGGGACCAAAACACACATAGAGGAAAATCCCAGTGACTGGGACCCCACAGATCTGAAGGAATGAATCATACATCATATGCTCATAACTCTGAGTGAACTGCTTGCCTCTGCTCCCGAGGACTAGAGTTAAAGACCTGACTCACCATGTCTGGCAGTAGTAGCAGTTTAAAACATGCATAAGGGTGTTTCAGGAAAGTTTAGCTAAATCCTTATTTAGTTTATAACATCCATGTATTAAACTTCCCACGAGATTCTGACAAACATCCTGAGATAAACATTTGCAAGGAATATGTATTTATTTTTAGCTCACAGTTGGAGGACTCCAGCTCATGGTTGCCAGACCCTATCATGGTACAGTGAACCCAGGTGGGAGTATGTGACAGGAGGAAATTGGCAGCCAGGAAGCAAAGAGAGACTGAAAAGGGGCTAGGGTCTCAATATCCCTTTCAAGGACACTCTCCCAGTGACCTTGCTTCCTTAGTCTATGCCTCAGCTTTTAATGATTACACTACCTCTCATGATCCTTGATCTAACCTAACAGTGTAGGGTGGGTAGAAGGACATCTGGCTTGATTTATAGACTTGTAACAAAGAGCCTAGTGATGGTATTATGTTTGCCACAAGTTTCATCTCTTATAGAATAAAATCATTACAAGGTCCTGGAGAAATTCAGGAAACCTATGGAAGCGCAAACATTGTGCTCTTCTCTGTTCTGGAAATCTCTTGTCAGTGTTGATGTCCAGCATCCATATTCATTTCTTTTTCACTTTGCCCATTTTTTCCAGCAAAGATCTTGTTTTAAAATATAGCTGTTCAAAGACAAATGGCCAGAGATAATTTTTCAGGGAGGGAAAACACTTAGCACAAGCGAGACCTTTGACAGCCTTGTGCTGGAGCGTGGAATGACTCTGCTGCGTCCAGCTGTCTGAGTCCCATGATAGACAGATTTCTCCTCCATCTCAAAAAAAGAACCCAAATCATCAGCATATACCATTTAGCCCATTCCCATTTTCCTTTTTCTTTTTTATGTAAGGAGCAATTGGATGCTTAAATTATGAGCTTGAATTAAAGCTTAGGTACTGAGATCACATTTGAAGTATACTGTCTCATTGGTACTATCTTTTTTTTTTCCCCTACTAAAGGCTTCCAAAGAATGCATTATTTCTCTTGTAAGCTATCATCTTTCTGGTACTATAAAGTCCTTTGAGGCTAAGAGAGGAGAATTCAATTGTATTTTACATTTTCTCAGCTTCTTCCTACCATAGGCGCAGAGCTGTGCTAAGAACTTGAGTGCAAAGGCACTGGCATGGCTTAGGGAAGGGGAACCAGAGCTGGAAGAAATCCACAGGGTCAGTGAGTGCATGGGCATGAAGCACAGACTCAGGCATCATCCCAACCTAATAGAATTAAGGAGAAGGAGAATTAAGGAAGGGACCCTGTGTTGCGGGTGGTGGGAGCCTTGACATATAAAACAGAGAGCAGGGGCTTGACAAAAATTAAAGTGCACTTGCTACCAAGTCCTTTATAGGTATGGCACAGTTAGGAGGCATCTTGACTATGCCACAGTTTTCATATAATCTAATAATAGGTGACTGACAAAAGTATTTCCTCAACAGAGTTGTGGAATGCTTCATCCAGCATCACCTTCCAGTGAGCTTTCAAAAAGGAAGCATCTCATTCCTCCTCTGCATTCCTCCTCCTGGATCAGAGAGACTGGGGAGAAATTAAGTTAGTGTTATACACCATGTGCACAGCAGTTAGAGATGCCAAGCCCCGGCTCCTAAGGCGTTTTGAGCTGGCAGAGATCAGCCTCTCATGTTTAAATGGAGGAGAGACTTTTCACTGTGAGTCCCCAGGGAGCTCATCTCCTTCCTTTTCTCCATCTCCCAAAGCTCACGATAGATTTTTTTTTTAGGTTTCTCTTTATTATCTTCAATTGAAGTAAAAAGTAGGCTAGGCATGGCTTTGTGACTGAATTTTCAAGAGAGGATGAACTTACTCTTAAGATGGTGTGGGTTTTTATTTGAGGCATGTCATCCCATTGAGGCAATTTCTAGCAGAAGCTTTAAGGATTTCCCTAAGAAACAGCTTGTAGAAAAAGCTTTAGTTCAGAAAATCCAAAGTAATGCAAGAAAGAAACAGGAGAGAGACTTTAGTGCCCATAAAAATGATTTAAAACACATTCCCGTCCTCATTCAAGCAGATTGTTGACTAGCAGGACATTCATAACCTTGAACCTCGGAAATAGAAGAAGCTGAGCGGGAGAGAAACTGTGTCAGTGTAACATCAATCTGCTGGAAAAAACCCAAAAGGGGACCTTACATCTTGAGCGGAGATGAACAAAATCTGTACAAGTCCTCAGTAGGGATTGAAGTTCCTTGTTTGTTCAGAACAGAAAGTTAAAATAGAATCCTGTGTGATGGTCAAAGAGGGTTGAATGGGAGGTCAGGGAACTCTACATTCATGTCCAAACATATCCTGTTTGAGTTTGAGTCTTCTCTTTTGTAAATAAAAAGTGATTTTAAAAAATCTTTTAAAAAATCTCCCTTTGGGTGGGAACAATAAAACAAGAACACATACAGGAGCTGTTTTGAGAAGGAAATACATAAGCAAATATTAATAATTGTCACTGTTTAGGTACAGAATGCTTAGTGCATGCCAGACATGGGCTTCCAAATGTGCCCTCCTACTTTTAGCACCACTGTTTGATGGGCTGGAACACTGAGGTTTAGAGAGAAAAAATCTGCAAATAACCATGGAAATGGCAGAAGTGGTGAAGCCAAGGTCCTCTGCCAGCAGCTGCTGCTTCACACAGTTATGTTTAGGTGGAAAGATCTAATGGGTCATCGCATCCCAGGTCACCATCTGCGGTGTGCTCCTCTCCATTTTCTGTTACTCCTTCTTCTCTTTCTATGCCCTGTCGACCACTGTACCTCAACACCACTGAATTTACCTTGCTCCCTAACACTTCTACTCCCACACCCATCTTGCACCTCTCCAAGATTTCTCCCTCAGGTCCTGTGGTGATTCAGTGCTGTGCTCATCTCTGTATTCCTAACTTCCCTTGACGGTATCTCCTGGGAGGTACGGGAATACTTAGGCAGAGTGTATCTCTAGATAATCCAAATGCGGTCCTTCTCCAATATCTGTCACTGGAATCTAAAGTTATGTTTTTGTTTAAAATAATGTACTTAGAATTGGAATATATAAATCAAAATCCGTTCATTAAAATCTTAGTGGTTTCCTAAATTATTATTTTTGTAGTGGAAAAATCATGGAAGGAACACTAAAATAAGAGTTAGGACCAATTAATGACATGAAAATTTAAAGTTGGACAAATATGCTGATATCAGAGAAAGACTTGGGGCTACTTATATTAATTTTTTTAGCATATGGAACACTTTTGTCAATCTAGTTTAAAAAAGAAAATTTTTTCTTTCTATTTTACCCATGCAAAATTCAGTTTCAGTTTTATTCTGCCAGGAAGCAGTCATGTCATAAAATACTGGAAGATGAATCAATGCAAGAATAATTACATATGTAAAGAAATGTTCAAAATAATAAGTGCAGGTGAACTGTAATATGTAGAAAATACTGTGTAATTTTAAAAATGGAAAAGGTATTTCACTTACATTCCTGTTTCTTGAAAAGGATTGGAAGATGGACAAATGCAAGAATGATAATCATTAATTTTAAAAGATTAAGTTTAGGATATACTGTAATATATAGGTAATATTGTCATTTTAAAACAGGAAAATTTTCCCCCTATTAAGAAATGACATAATTTCAAGAGTGATGTCATCATGCCACAATGTTGATGGATAGTGTTACTCATGTCAGTGAGATAATTTGGTTTCTGTTTAGTATAAAGCAACTACTATGCCACCTAGCATTTATTAAAATTCATTGGATTTAATGATATACAATATCACCAAGGGAAGTATGCCACATTTATAGTAAGATTTATTCCTCCAGTGTGGGGCTCATTTTCAAATGGCTTGGTAACCCAGACCATTAATTTAATATGTTCATTATTGGTGGACTGGCTGAGACAAACTGAATAGTAAAATGGGGACATGAACTGTGGGTTTAAAATCTCATACTAGTTATAATTTCGACTCAAAAGCAGCTTGAGGAGAAAATGGATTTACTTGGCTTACACTTCCTATCAAAGCCCTTTACTGAGGCAAGCCAAGGCAAGAAGTTAAGGTAGGAAGCTAGAGGTGGAAACTGAAGTTGAGAACTGATCCGAGATGCTATCTGTATATATGTTTCTCCTATTGGTTAATGAATAAAGCACTGTTGGCCAATAGGAAAGGAAGATAGGAGGGACTAGGAGACAAGGAGGAAAGAGGAAGGAGTAAGGATGGTCAGCATGTAGAGTATGGAGAGAACAGAACCGCCATTCCTCTGACTCAGTAAGACCATGGGAAATACAGAAATGGGATTAATACTTAAGACAGACCTAGTTGATAAGAAACAAGTAACTGGCCAAATAGAGCTCCCTGTAATGAATTACTTCGGGCTGGCAATGAAGGGGGACAAGACTTGGTGGTGGGAGGAAAGGCTCATACCTTACAGAGACCAAGACCTTTCCAGGCTGGCAGCGCTGGCAGTGGACCCGGCTAGTCTTCAATCATTAATCAAGGCGATACCCCACAGATATGCCCACAGGCCAGTCTGATGGAGTCTATTCTTCAGTTGAGGGTCTCTGTGCCCTGGATGTCTCTAGTTTGTTCTGATCGACAAGAGAACAAAACAAACAATCATAGGTTCCTGGTGTATACAATTTCAAGCATAGAGTATACATGGTATACAAACCTTATCCCATCACTCGTTTTAGACAAGTACCAATTCAAGGCCAATTTAGGTTTCCTTTTAATTGTTCTCTCTCTCTCTCTCTCTCTCTCTCTCTCTCTCTCTCTCTCTCTTGCAAGCTCACTTTGCAATAAAGTAAATCTTTTATTTATGTTTTGACTTAAAAGCATATTATTATGCACCCTTAAAGTGCATAAGAACTCTTGAAATACACTGTAACATCATTATTAAACCTAAGCACATTAAAAATATTTAATTTTCCTTGTATGCGGTGTGTGTGTGTGTGTGTGTGTGTGTGTGTGTGTGTGTGTGCAAACTAAAGTCAAACTCAGGTGTCATTCCTTGTCTTTTGAAATAAGGTTTCTCACTGGAGCTCCAGTTCATGAATTATGGTCTGCAGGGTAGCTGGTGAGTCTCAAGTCTCTATTTGTTGCCCCAGTTCTGGGATTACAAGCATATACAATATGTCCAGGTTTTACATAGGTGCTAGGAATTGATTCCAGATTTTCAGTATTTGGCATGGAAATCACTTTACAAATTAAGTGTTATTTGCCATGCACGCAGAATATACATAATAATGGTAAATATACATAAAAAACCACTTAAACTTTTATTATTAGAGAGTTGGAAAGTAGAGGGAGGTTTTGGCAGGCTCTGTCTTGAAAAAAGTATGGAGAGAAGAAGAGGGAGAGGGAGAGACTGTAGGCATGCCTACTTTTGAATGTTGTTCATTGCAAACAATTTCCAGTGCGGCTTAAGTAGTCACACCACACATGCACGTAGATTACATAAGGCTCTGGAATGACTAGGCATTTTACCTGATTGCTGATGGCATAATTGCAACTAACCCTGGAAATGCTAACACCTGGGGTGATGTAAACTTTTGCCTGAATGCTGACAGCCATATGTATAGCCATGGGATCCTGGAAATATTGGACCTTGTTAATACAAAACTATCTCCCAGCCCCAATTTCATATATATATATATATATATATATATGAAACATAAATATATTTATATATATTTTATATATATATATATAAACTTTCTAATGATTCTTGGCTTTACTAGCTCTTCTTTACTTAGTATTCAAATCTGTCTGGCTGTATCATAATTTATTGCATGTTTCATATTATTTGAATCTATTGGCATTTCATTTTTTCCTGTTTACCAAACGGTGGCTGTCTTACTTCTACCTCCTATGAAAGCTGGGATTATGGGCGGTGTGCCAACATGCCCACCTATGAATTACTTGTGAAGGGCAACCAGAGTTATTGTTTGTTAAGCTTCCATATTCATGGTTTTCTGACTTCATCTTCATAGTGTCTTCTGCTATAAAATGATTATCTTCTTTGTCATGAGATGGGTAGTAAGGTGTAGAGGCTTATCAAGCTTCAAAGTCAACATTCTTTGTAATATACTTTGTTAGTGACTTTGTGTCTCTCCTTAACAGGAG